>NC_081350.1:54903556-54914385 GCF_029784015.1 Lycium ferocissimum | reverse complement strand
CATTTCCTACACAAAGCGGCTACCGGCTTGGCTTCTGACACACGTAGTTCCATGAATTTCATTCATTTCTACACACTACAACACGCACAAACCATCCATAATACATGCAAAAGATGATTAAACCTTACCTTTAACACTTGACTTCTCAACTTGGCTAGAATTTGTGCCTTGAATCAATACTTGTTCTTGTTGCCCTAGGATCAATCCCACGTTATTATACACCTTCCAAAGAGTTGAAATGCTTGGAGAAAATTCAATTTTTGATCACTAATCACAAGCTTAATCTCGACCGACCATGGCCGAGAGCTTTCTCCTCTCTAAATTTTCTATGTTTGTCAAGATGGTAAATGAGTTCTTAGTCATCCACATTCTATATATGGGATGTCCATGAGCTGGACACGTGGCCCACCCAAAGTGTGAGCCAATTACACTTGGCCATGTCATGGGTGGGGCCCACACGACCACTTATGGCTTAATTAGTGAATAATTAAACTTTTAATCCCACTTAATAATATAATCATGGTTAATTAACCCCTAATCTCCATTAATATTTCTATACCAAATAAAATTTATAAGCAACTTGTGCATTAAATTAAAATCGGAGGTTAAAAGTCTCTACCTCGTATTCCAAAATAGTCTTGACCTTAACTTGTCGCGATTAGCTTAAAATATCCCAATGTACAAAAATACGGGATATAACAATAGGAAAGATAAGACACAGCATAAGAAATAGCATAAAATGGGAGGATCGGGAGATAGTAGAGCCATCATCAAAATTACTTACTTGTCTTTCATAGGGACCTTCCATTTCTAATGCGTGCTCGTGTACATACATATATACATATACATATATCCATATCCGTATCCATATTCATATGCATATCCATATTCATACTCATAGCATACCCGACCATGAAGGTTCGGTGGTTTCACATACCCGGCCATGACAAGGCTCGGTGATTATACATACCTGGCCCTACCAAGGCTCAGTGTCATCCGTACCCAATTGCAGTGGTGTGCGCGTAATAGATATCATACCCGGCCATATAAGCTCGGTGTTACATAATAGTCATACATACTTAGACACGTATACCTAAGAGCCCATAAGTATCGTCAACATCATTACTATCATCGTTTTGTTACATCTATCCTTAGAGGATCATCCATCATATAAGGAAAGTAGTAAAATCGTAATAGTATCAAGAATCATGAGCTTTAGAGATAGAATCATTTGGAGGACACTATAGAATTCATGAAAGGATATATATATAGCCAAGGAACCATGCCTTATTGAAAGAAGGGTTAGCCTTACATTCCTCTTCGTCCTCTTAACTATTTAACGTTCACCGTTAAAGCTTAAGAAATTTACATTTAGAAGGATTCATACCATGATTAAACCTTAATGATACTCTTAAATTCAAACAAGAATAGTTCATTATCTAATGAAAATTGGGTAGCATCTCTCCTATTTCGTCAACTTCCACCATATTACTAAAAAACTCCCATCAACCACAGTAACATCCATAATACACTCATAATATCTGTCACACCCCGATCTTACTAGGGTGTGATGGGCACCCGACCCCATATTCGGAGCCGAGCGAACCCGCAGACTCTTATTACTTACATATTCTCTTTGGATTCTTAAATCAAATGAAAGTAAAATACATAATAACATCTTCAAAATCTTTTTTTCGTTTCTCAAATTAAACACAATCTGTAAGCGTAAGGGCTCCATAACATAATGTATGATAAAAACATATCGGCTAGTGGGACCGTCTTCCAAAACTGACACTCTAGACCCACGACATCGCTCGCAAAGCCTCTAACTTCGAACAACTGCACAGCACATATACTCTGACTCGGCAGCACTCCAGGACAAGTGGAGCCTACCAACTCCGCTGGACATCTTCTATGCAAGCTTCGGCTTTCTGTCCGGGTGCACACTGCGGCATGAAACGTAGCCTCCAGATAAGGGTCGCACGAGCTATGTACGAGCATGTAAGTGCGAATAGCAACATAGTAAGAGATATAAGCATGAATAATAACGGGATACCATATCGTGAGGTAAAAACGATAACACTGTACATATGAACAATATACGTATCGAAACATAGAACATATCATAGGATAACGAGTAACCTATGTGCATATGAGTGCCCAGCTAGCGGCGGATGCCATGCATGCTTGTCCGGTCATATGGTATCATGGCGCCGAACCAGTCGGCTCGCCCACATTGCGCCAAAATACTCCGGCTCGCCCATAAATCCCGCGTCCGGGATGATAAGCCAGCTGACCAGGTGGCAATGAAACATGTATCCTTCCCATTTCCCCCATGTATACATGTATCCCCCCCCCCCAACCCATGTACATATACGTATGGCATGCATGAGAGCCCAAAGAAAGTCATGTATTCGTTGAGTGACGTAAGGTCGGAACCTCCGATTACATTATGGAATAATCATGGTCGTCATGTCTCACCTTGAAGGAACGATAATCATAAGGCGAGACTACCAACGGAGAATAACATTAAGAGAACATAGAACATATCATTTCGCATCATTTTATATCATATCATATCATCTCATATCATAGCATATCGTGTCATGTCATAGACATTTTCTCATATCTGACATCATCATTGTCATCATAGAGTCATAGTCATTGTTTTAGTCATAAAAACTTTCAAAAAATCATAAAACTTGATTTGGGAAGAATGAATATTTTGGAAAACGTTTATGAACTTTTAGATAGAAAATCATGCCTTGGAATCGAGGGATTAGTTAAAACAATTATTACTTAGTAGTCGGAATGATGTCCAAAAGTTTCCTTTAACTGTAATACGGAAATAAGCCAAATGGAGCCATAGGATGAAATTAGGGAATAGTGGGCCCACCTCGAGTCAAATGAGGTGGCGTATACAATTTACGTACATTACATTTCATGACGTCACTTGTGGGGGTTATAAGGTGAACGGGTCTCATTTGTGCAAGTTCTAGATATCTAGGCAATTCTTCCAACCATTCATGAATATCTAATTCAATTCTACTGAATGAAAAGGGGGTAACTTTAGGTGCGGATTCTGGAGGATAGAATAGTCCCCGAGGCTCGTATCCAACCTAGTATGCCTAAGACATGCCAAGGAAGAAAGAGTAAGACCTTACATGCCTTTTTCCGCTTCTTACGCTCCTCCAAATTCAAGTTCCAACTTCTCCAAAATCTACATTTGGTCACATTTACCAATCATTAATTAGGGCGTTTAGAAGTTGAATCTTAACTTCACATTTGTCTACGAGAATTTCTGAAAGATTTCCCGTAAATGCGCCATCCCCGAGAATCCAACTCGGCCAAAAGTACAACAACAAACCCGAGAATGGAACTCGGCCACATTATCAATGGCAATACCAACAATTTAATTCAATTAGATTCCATTCAATTCATATAACTTTCAAACGATTCAATCGACACACAACTTTGTCCAACACCCTCCAATTCGACATTAACCATGCATTTCATTATCATTCACATACATTGACTTCGACAACAATTCTCATTCTATGTCACATAATCCATAACGACAACAACTAGAATGTCAAATAAAATCAACACTAACTTACCAAACCACCTTCTATTCGGCCACAACACACACGTATATGATTCATAAATTTCATCCAATTTCCTACATTCCTTAACACACATAAATCATTTATAACAATCAAAACACTAAATAAAACTAATTCATCACATTCTACCATCATCACTTCCATTCGGCCCTCACCTACCACATACACATTTCCATAAATTTTCATTCATTTCTTGACATAACAACAACAACCAATCATGCTACATACACTTAATCCATTTCTCTCTACACAACACGTTGCATGCATGATCACACACCACATATACACACACACGGTCACACCACACATTATACGGCCACATTATTCTATGGATGCTTCCATATTTTCATTCATTTTTCCATACTACAACATGCACCAAACATTCATAACACTTAAAAGAAAGTTAGTTCTTACCTTTTCCATTTGCTTCTTCAACTTGGCTAGAGTTTCCAACTTGCACAATCAATGCTTTTCTTATCCCAACAACTACTCCATGTTGTAGAGGACCTTCCATTAGGTAGGGAAACTAGTAGGAAATAATTTTTCTCAATCAATTTTCCCCTAGCTATGGCCGAACCCTCCATTTTTTTTTCTTTCTTTCTCTCTTTTTCTCCACTTAAAATGATAATCTCTCATCTTTATATATGTGTCCTCCTCTACTTATCCATATTTATGATTAAGTCCCTCAAAATAAAAATATAGGCACATGATCCCCTTTCTTCATTTCTCTAGAAATTTCCTTCTTTTTTTCCTTGAATTTTCTCAAGTTGTATAAGGAAGACTAATTTCTCATTTTTCTTCTTCCTTCTAGAACTTTCTCCCCAAAATACAAATATAACCACTTGTCTTGTGATATACACTTTAGTCCAACTATATTTATACTTTGCCCCCTTTTCTTTCTTTTTCTAGAATTTTTTTTCCCTTTTTCTTGAAAATTTGATAAAGAAGGCCAAGTGTCTTCTTATGTAAGATTTGGCCCTTCAAGAATTTTTTTGAACCTTGTGAAATTACTATTTTGTCCCTAGCCTTTCACATTATTCCCATGATGCCACTTTGCGAACTTCCTTTTTCGCCCTCAACCTTTCTCAATATTCCATATCAACAACATTCCTAAATATTATTAATAACCCACTTGCACATTAAAAATAGTTTTGGAAAACGATCTTACCTTCCACATTCCACGACTTCTTCAAATCATTCGAACGTGTAAAATACGGGCTATAACATCCTCCCCCCCTTTACAACATTCGTCCTCGAATGTTCAACTGACCTTATGGAGCGTTATAATATTTCGGGGGATTTCTTTTGTAGCTGCTCTTTCCTTTATGTCCGTTCCTTATTCTTTACCCTATTTTCCCCATAATCGAACTCCTCGACCCTTTTCATGAGTCCTTGCTCCATGTCATAGGTTTTCCTACTTCGCCATATCAACTTGTTATCCCTGTCCTTTCCAGGTCATTTCTTTCCTGTTATTATTCGTCATCGCATCTTAACAAAAGCCATGTCTTGGTACGCAGTCTTTACTTAACGATCGGCTATAGGCTACTTCCTTACTCTCATATCCGTCTCTTGGTACACTCATTGTTATTTCGTTTCTACTTTTTTCCCAAGTATCCTGGCGACATGCCGACATATTTTGAACTCTGATTCCAAGCTAATAGGTTTCTTTTTCTGACACTTGATAGTGTTGCGGTTCCTTTTTAGGTCTAATATAATATGGTCTCCCCCCCTTTTAGGGGCTCCTTATACCAACAATCTCTCTATAAAGCCTTCATTTATACCTTGTTTCCCATCTTTCTTCTAGCTCCATGCCTGACATCTCGGCAACTTCTTATCCTAAGTTTTCTTTTATCTTCCATCTATGTCATCCCTTTTGTCCACATTCCCATCCACTATTCGTCCTTTCATTTCCTTAGTTCGCTTGCTCATAATTCTTCCTTGACTACGCATTTGTCTTTGTAGCCGTGTATCCATGTCTCTCCCTATCCTCGTTTTTATGTGACCCGTATAGCTTCCAGCCATTCCGTATACTCGATTTCCCTAGGTCACTCTTAGCTTCTTGTTTGTCCCTTATATCTCAATTTGTAAAAACTTTTAGTTTACTTCCCAGGGGGTCACCCATCCTGAAATTGCTCCCACCTGGGCACGCTTAACCTCAAAACTTTGGTGAAATTCGGTGCCTTAACACTGATATTTTTGCGTCCGCTTTCTCACATGGCCTTTACTACTCGATCTGAAGCCAATCAAAACTTTACAACTTCCGAGATATTTTCGTAATACGTCCTTTCTTCTACGATGACCGTTTTGCCCTTTTTAATTCCGATGTTCACCTTCCGCATGTATGACTATTTCTGTAAAAGCCCACTCCACGTAACAACAAATATATCCATCCGATCCTCACCTCGTTTGACTTCCATATCATCCTTCGCCTTTTTCTCGATACGGCGCCTACGAAATCAACGATTAATATAATGAATCTTACTTCCTATGTCTTGGCTCTATCGCACGATCTAATGACGTTAAAGAAGGTCAACCATTCCTAGATGCCCCCGCCTCCTCTTGTCTATAAATGTGGCCGGCTTCACACCCATAAATGTGACTCTACCGGACACGACTTTGCGACATCCCTTAGACCGACCTCGCTTCGATACCACTTTGTCACACCCCGATCTTACTAAGGTTTGATGGGCACCCGACCCCATATTCGGAGCCGAGCGAACCCGCAGACTCTTATTACTCACATATTCTCTTTGGATTCTTAAATCAAATGAAAGTAAAATACATAATAAAATCTTCAAAATCTTTTTGTCGTTTCTCAAATTAAACACAATCTGTAAGCGTAAGGGATCCATAACATAATGTATGATAAAAACATATCGGCTAGTGGGACCATCTTCCAAAACTGACACTCTAGACCCACGACTCTGTCTGCAAAGCCTCTAACTTCGAACAACTGCACAGCACATATACTCTGACTCGGCAGCACTCCAGGACAAGTGGAGCCTACCAACTCCGCTGGACATCTTCTATGCAAGCTTCTAAATCCGGGTGCGCACCGCGCGATGAAACGCAGCCCCCGAAGAAGAGAGGGTCAGTACGAGCCATGTACCGAGCATGTAAGGCGGGAATAGCAACATAGTAAGAGATATAAGCATGAATAATAACGGATACCATATCGTGAGGTAAAAGAATAACCGTTTGTACATATGAACAATATCGCATCGAAACATAGAACATATCATGGGATAACGTAGTAATACAAGTGCGTATGAGTGCCCCGTGGGGCGGATGCCATGCATGCTTGTCTCGGTCATATGGCATGGCGCCGAACCGCCGGCTCGCCCACATTGCGCCAAAATACCCCGCCGCCCATAAATCCCGCGTCCGGCATCCCGCGTCCGATGATAAGCCACCGACCAGTGGCAATGAAACATGTATCCCTTCCCATTTCCCCCATGTATACATGTATCCTATCCCCCCAACCCATGTACATATAGGTATGGCATGCATGAGAGCTCAAAGAAAGTCATGTATTCGTCGGAGGACGTAAGGTCGAAACCTCCGATTACATTATGGAATAATCATGGTCGTCATGTCTCACCTTGAAGGAACGATAATCATAAGGCGAGACTACCAACGGAGAATAACATTAAGAGAACATAGAACATATCATATCGCATCATTTTATATCATATCATATCATCTCATATCATAGCATATCGTGTCATGTCATGTCGTGTCATAGACATTTTCTCATATCTGACATCATCATTGTCATCATAGAGTCATAGTCATTGTTTTAGTCATAAAAACTTTCAAAAAATCATAAAACTTGGATTTGGGGGGAAGAATGAATATTTTGGAAAACGTTTATGAACTTTTAAATAGTAAATCATGCCTTGGAATCGAGGGATTAGTTAAAACAATTATTACTTAGTAGTCGGAATGATGTCCAAAAGTTTCCTTTAACTGTAATACGGAAATAAGCCAAATGGAGCCATAGGATGAAATTAGGGAATAGTGGGCCCACCTCGAGTCAAATGAGGTGGCGTATACAATTTACGTACATTACATTTCATGACGTCACTTGTGAGGGTTATAAGGTGAAAAATGGTCTCATTTGTGCAAGTTCTAGATATCTAGGCAATTCTTCCAACCATTCATGAATATCTAATTCAATTCTATTGAATGAAAAGGGGGTAACTTTAGGTGCGGATTCCGGAGGATAGAATAGTCCCCGAGGCTCGTATCCAACCTAGTATGCCTAAGACATGCCAAGGAAGAAAGAGGAAGACCTTACATACCTTTTTCCGCTTCTTACGCTCCTCCAAATTCAAGTTCCAACTTCTCCAAAATCTACATTTGGTCACATTTACCAATCATTAATTAGGGCGTTTAGAAGTTGAATCTTAACTTCACATTTGTCTTCACTTTTCGGCAAAGATTTCCCCGTAAATGCGCCATCCCCGAGAATCCAACTCGGCCAAAAGTACAACAAAAAACCCGAGAATGGAACTCGGCCACATTATCAATGGCAATACCAACAATTTAATTCAATTAGATTCCATTCAATTCATATAACTTTCAAACGATTCAATCGACACAAAACTTTGTCCAACACCCTCCAATTCGACATTAACCATGCATTTCATTATCATTCACATACATTGACTTCGATAACAATTCTCATTCTATGTCACATAATCCATAACGACAACAACTAGAATGTCAAATAAAATCAATTTACACTAACTTACCAAACCACCTTCTATTCGGCCACAACACACACGTATATGATTCATAAATTTCATCCAATTTCCTACATTCCTTAACACACATAAATCATTTATAACAATCAAAACACTAAATAAAACTAATTCATCACATTCTACCATCATCACTTCCATTCGCCCTCACCTACCACATACACATTTCCATAAATTTTCATTCATTTCTTGACATAACAACAACAACCAATCATGCTACATACACTTAATCCATTTCTCTCTACACAACACGTTGCATGCATGATCACACACCACATATACACACACACGGTCACACCACACATTATACGGCCACATTATTCTATGGATGCTTCCATATTTTCATTCATTTTTCCATACTACAACATGCACCAAACATTCATAACACTTAAAAAAAAGAAAGTTAGTTCTTACCTTTTCCATTTGCTTCTTCAACTTGGCTAGAGTTTCCAACTTGCACAATCAATGCTTTTCTTATCCCAACAACTACTCCATGTTGTAGAGGACCTTCCATTAGGTAGGGAAACTAGTAGGAAATAATTTTTCTCAATCAATTTTCCATGGCCAATTTTCCCCTAGCTATGGCCGAACCCTCCATTTTTTTTTTCTTTCTTTCTCTCTTTTTCTCCACTTAAAATGATAATCTCTCATCTTTATATATGTGTCCTCCTCTACCTATCCATATTTATGATTAAGTCCCTCAAAATAAAAATATAGGCACATGATCCCCTTTCTTCATTTCTCTAGAAATTTCCTTCTTTTTTTCCCTTGAATTTTCTCAAGTTGTATAAGGAAGACTAATTTCTCATTTTTCTTCTTCCTTCTAGAACTTTCTCCCCAAAATACAAATATGACCACTTGTCTTGTGATATACACTTTAGTCCAACTATATTTATACTTTGCCCCGTTTTCTTTCTTTTTCTAGAATTTTTTTTCCCTTTTTCTTGAAAATTTGATAAAGAAGGCCAAGTGTCTTCTTATGTAAGATTTGGCCCTTCAAGAATTTTCTTGAACCTTGTGAAATTACTATTTTGTCCCCAGCCTTTCACATTATTCCCATGATGCCACTTTGCGAATTTCCTTTTTCGCCCTCAACCTTTCTCAATATTCCATATCAACAACATTCCTAAATATTATTAATAACCCACTTGCACATTAAAAATAGTTTTGGAAAACGATCTTACCTTCCACATTCCACGACTTCTTCAAATCATTCGAACGTGTAAAATACAGGCTATAACAATATCATAATCAAGTAATCACACTTCATTAAGCCTTCAAAATTCATCCTTATGTTCAACCTATGCCAACAACTTCACATCCATTTTAGCGCATTTTCATTTAATGCTTCTTCATCACCCATTTTTACCTTCCATAACATGAGTATATCCATATCATACTAAGAATCATGACTCAATTTAGTATACTACTCATAAACATCATAAAAGCTACATTTAGACTTCATTTTCTACTTTCTTCTTCTACCCAAGTTTTGCTACAACCAAACAGTCTCATTAACATGAAATAAGCATGGAAACTAACCTTCTTATCCCATAGAAACAAGCTTTGGAGCAGCTACCAACTTGTGCAAAAACCCTAGCCACAATGCCAAGTTTTCTAGAAATCTACCAACCCTAGGAAGCCTTCTAACACATGAACACTTTGATTCTTGCTATTTAATCTTTATAATCTCTTGGGTTTTGGTAAAATATGTTTGGAGAAGGGTTTTGGAGCTTTAGAGAACTTGGATGAAATGTGGGAAATGAAAAATGAGCAAGGGTCGTCCGTCCTTATAAAATAAAACTGTGACCCGACCCGATTTATACGGTCCGTATAATCAGGCCGTATAATACCACCAGGCTGCACCCTTCTCTATAACAAACCTATTGACCATTATACAGGCCGTATAAATTATACGGCCCGTACAAATGGCCGTATAACTGGGAAAACCCCGATTTTCATTCTCGTCGACTCGTTTGACTTCCAATCCTCATGGAACCTTCTTAACACTTATATAACACTTCATTAACCACACAATAGGCCCTATATCAGCCCCTCATGATATTTCTAAATAAATATTAGCTCAATTATAGCGGAAACCTTCCGAACACGACTTACATTTTGTTATATCCTGTATTTTGTACCTCGGGACAATCCGAGCTAACCATGATAAGTTAAAGGCAAGACTATTTTGGGGTACGAGGTAGAGACTTTTAACCACAATTTTGTTTTAATGTACAAGTTGCATATTCATCTTTTCATTGGCATGGAGTGTTAAGGGTAAATTTGGAATAAGGAAAATTTGGGGTTAAAAGTGAATTATGGAAAGTTAATTATTTTTCATAAAATTAAGGGCTAGAAGTGAAATAAGTATTTCATGAAAATGGCCAAAAGAGGCCATGTGGCCGTGGGGCATGGTGTGGACCCCGCCTATGGTTGG
>NC_081350.1:54893674-54903456 GCF_029784015.1 Lycium ferocissimum | reverse complement strand
CCCTTTATCCCGGCCGTCGGTAAACCAGAGTTGCCCGATTATTTATATCCCTCGGACTCAGATGAGAGAGATGATGAAGGCCAGACGAGCGGATGGTGGGTAGACGATGACGAGGAGTACACGTCACCTTATAGTCCACCAGATCAGACTAGAGATCGGTCGGCTACAGGTCTATGAGTCCTTATTCGAATTTTCCATATATGTGCATTTGCTGTAGATTATTATTTAATAGTGGTGAGCGGAAACCCAAAGAGGCCGATAACCGAGTATTTGTAAGTAATGGCGACCAAAGTGTGTTCGCTACCATTTGGAATCTGGAAATCTAGGACGGAAAGTAATCATACATACAGATGAAAGGTGAATATTGAGAATTAAAAAGGCCAAAATGGTAATTGTGTAGTCGGAAGAGTAAGAGACCCCTGTTAATTCGGAGGGAGATGCGTTACGAGAACGTTTTGGAATCTATAAAGACTTCAACTTGCTTTAGATTATGTGGTGAAGGTCATGCGATGAGGTGGATACGATTATACCAGCATTAGCGCACCGGATTTCATCAGAGAAATGGCGTTGCTTTATGTGAAAACAGCAACGAGGCGTGCTACGCACCAATCAGAGAAAGAAAAAACCCAACAATTGTAATATTGTGTCTACAATTTTGTTGGAGGTTAAAATTTCATCGTTTTTTACTCCCTACGTTTGGAGATTAACATTTTTGTTATTTGCTACTCAAAGTTACTACTTGATTTAAAGAATATAAAAACTTTACCGAGTTAGTAAATTTTCTTGGTTTGAAGATATAAAATCTTCACCGAGGCTCATTGTTGTTTATTTGGTTTGAAGAAGATGAAAACTTCACCGTTTAATTTAAAGTGTTAGATCACCAGTAGATGAATGTTACTGTTAGCATAAATCACGCGGGGCAAGAACAACATTACGTACCTTTTAGCGCCAGCAGAAGATCATTGAACTCACCATCAAAATATAACCCCAAGTCAAACTTTAATTCACTAAGAAATGAAGTTTAATTGCCATAAATTAGATGTCTTTTGTTGTGTGTGTGGAGAATGAGACAAAATTATCTCTCGGAGAAGGAGGAACTATGTTGCAGAGAAGTTACATTATAGTGGAAAATATATTCCCTTTATTTAAGCCAACCACAACTAGGTGGTAGTTTTAGGATTGTAACTTCTGTATAACTTCCCTATAACTTATCTCTCTAACTGGGTTGGGTCAGTTCACATGGGCAACCCATGACCCAATAAGTAACATCTCCCACTTCACACATAATGGACTGGACCCAGACCAGTATCATATCAGCAACACACTTAATTCATACTGACAAATAGTTCATGCAACCTGCGACCATCTAGAGCTATAATACTCTAAACCCATTAAGGTTTCACAAAAGCTCTATGTAGAAATCCAATCACACCCGAAGAGAATTCACTACTAACATGAGGATCTTATTACTCGCAGTACCCCAAACACCACTCGCTACTCTAGTAGCTAGTTATCCGATCCCTCATCCTCAAAAAGAGGTGAACTTGAGTTCATGTATAACTTTATCCACAAATATACTTGATACCCTTATGGTAGGTGTCATGATCGACCTGTGAATACAAGTTAAATTATTAATTTTAGTTGTCTTCCCTTTCTACTCGAAACTATCCATCCCAGATCAACTTCTTTTCTAGACATGCACTGCATTGCCGAATGATTCATAGCTAATAGTGACATGCTAAACTAGCAACACTGATCTGTACTTCAAGAAACTTGATAAAAGGTCAAAGGGTATTCCAATGAAAAGTCAATATTACTTTCTCGGGGTGTTGCCTTGTGGATAGGCTAATGTGAGCTTAAGGTGATTATGAAATCCTTGAGAGATTAAGGGAAGTATTAGATAACTTAAGGTGCATACCATAAGATTTCAAAGTTTATGAATATGTGAAGTTTAGTTTGTTGAAGGAAGTGAAATGTAAGTCGTGTTCGGAAGGTTTCCGCTATAATTGAGCTAATATTTATTTAGAAATATCTTAAGGGGCTGCTATAGGGCCTATTGTATGGTTAATGAAGTGTTATATAAGTGTCAAGAAGGTTCCACGAGGATTGGAAGTCAAACGAGTCGACGAGAACGAAAATCGAGATTTCCCAGTTGTACGGCCATTTGTACGGACCGTATAAATTATACGGCCAGTATAATGGTCTGTAGGTTTGTTACAGAGAAGGGTGCAGCCTTGTGGTATTACACGGCCTGATTATACGGACCGTATAAATTATACGGCCCGTGCCGTATAAATCGGGTCGGGTCACATTTTTATTTTATAATGATGGACGACCCTTGCTCATTTTCATTTCCCACATTTCTTCCAAGCTCTCTAAAGCTCCAAAACCCTTCTCCAAACATATTTTACCCAAACCCAAGAGATTACAAAGATCAAATAGCAAGAATCAAAGTGTTCATGTGTTAGAAGGCTTCCTAGGGTTGGTAGATTTCAAGAAATACTTGGGCATTGTAGCTAGGGTTTTTGCACAAGTTGATAGCTGCTCCAAATCTTGTTTCTATGGGATAAAAAGGTTAGTTTCCATGCTTATTTCATGTTAATGAGAATGTTTGGTTGTAGCAAAACTTGGGTAGAAGAAGAAAGTAGAAAATGAAGTCTAAATGTAGCTTTTATGATGTTTATGAGTAGTAAGCTATATTGAGTCATGATTCTTAGTATGATATGGATATAATCATGTTATGGAAGGTAATAATGGTGATGAAGAAGCATTATATGAAAATGTGCTAAAATGGGTGTGAAGTTATTGGTATAAGTTGAACATAAGGATGAACTTTGAAGGTTTAATGTAATGTGATTACTTGATTATGATATTATGAGTGTATTATGGATGTTATTATGGTTGTTGGGAGTTGTTTTGTAAATGGTGGAAGTTGACGAAATAGGGGAAATGCTGCCCAATTTTCATTAGATCATGAATTATTCTAGTTTGAATTTAAGAGTATCATTAAGGTTTAACCATGGTATGAATCCTTCTAAATGTAGATTATTCAAGCTTTGACTGTGAACGTTAAATGGTTAAGGAGACGAAGAGGTATGTAAGGCTAACCCTTCCTTCAATAAGGCATGGTTCTTTGGCTATATATATATATATATATCATGAGTTCTATAATGTCCTCCAAATGATTCTATCTCTAAAGCTTACTAAAGCTCATGATCCTCGATACTTTCATGATTCCATTGCATTCCTTATATGATAGTTGATCCTCCAAGGATAGATGTAACGAAAATGATGATGGTAATGATGTTGATGATACTTATGGGCTCTTATGTATACGTGTCTAAGTATGTATGACTATTATGTAACACCGAGCTTATATGGCCGGGTATGATACCTATTGTGCGCACACCACTTCAGTTGGGTACGGACAACACTGAGCCTTGGTAGGGCCAGGTATGTATACTCACCGAGCCTTGTTATGGCCGAGTATATGAAACCACGAACCTTCATGGTCGGGTATGAATATAATATGGATATGGGAATATGATATGGATAATAGTATGAATATGAATACGATATATATATATATATATATATATATGTATATATATATATGTATGTACACGAGTACGCATTAGAAATGGAAGGTCCCTATGAAAGACAAGTAAGTAGATATGATGAAGGCTAGAGGTACAAATGATCTATTACCTCGATTCTCCCATCTTATGCTATTTCTTAATCCTTATTTTGTCTCTTATGCTCCTATTATGATGTTGATTATGCTTTACATACTCAGTACATTATTCGTGTGACGTCCTTTTGTTTGTGGACGCTGCGTCATGCCCGCAGGTGGATAGGGAGACAGGCTTGATCCATAGATTTCTTTTCAGGGACTACATAGAGAGCTCCATTTCATCCGGAGCTACAGCTTTTGGGTATTATTCTTTTGTGTACATACATATGGGCATGGCGGGGTCCTGTCCCACCTATATGATGTTACATACTCTTCTTAGAGGCTCGTAGATAGTTGTGTATGGTTAGATGTCTTGTAGCCTTGTCGGCTTATATTTTGTATATCATTTTGATAGCCTCGTCGGCTTGTGTATATGGATATGGGCATTGTTATTGATGATGATATAAATGTGTTGTTGCCCAACGAGATTAGCACTATTGATGTATGAAATTATGAGTAAGTTATGTGGCTCACCTATATGTGAATGTGAGATGTACGATAAGAGATGCCCGGGTGGGTTAGCACCGGTGCCCGTCATGGTCCTCCGGTTGGGTCGTGACAAAAGTGGTATCAGATAGCGATTCTATCCTAGGGTGTGTCTACGAGCCGTGTCTAGTAGAGTCTTGTTTATGGGTGTGTTGCGCGCCACACTTATAAACGGAGGCTGCGGGCATTTTAGGAATGAATGACCTTCTTTCTTCATAAGATCGTGCGATAGAGCCATGATATAAGGATTTCTCTTTCCTTAACTGTGTATTGTGTATTTCAAAAATGCCTATAAAGAGAAAAGCTACGGCAGCCCAAAAGGGCAAGACAGTGGGAGAAAAGCGGGCTGAAAGAGCACCGCCAACGGATATAGAGGAAGGTGAGTCCCAGAATGCGGCTCAATCTCAGTCCTCCCATTCAGTGCCTATTTCTGAGGAGCATGAGGGAGCCTCAGCCCCAGCTCCAGCTCCTCCACTGGATGCTTTCGGCCAAGATGTAAAAGAGGCCATTCATTTACTTACTCTGTTGGTTGCCGCCCAGACTCAGCGGCAGGGTACAGGTCAAGGTGATAGGGCTGTTAGTGCAAGGGCCCGTGATTTTATTAGCTTGAACCCTCCGAAATTCTTCGGGTCAAAGCCGGATGAGGACCCTCAGAATTTTATTGATGGGATGTTGAGGACACTTCGATTAGCCTCCTATATACTCCGGGATGTCACAGTTCATTGGTATACAGTTTGGATGGCTTCACGGGGAGTCAATGCACCTCCTCCGGTATGGCAAGAATTTGTGGGTGCCTTCCTCCAACATTACTTGTCTCTAGAGGTTCGGTGAGCTAGAGCCAATAAGTTCTTGAATCTTAGGCAAGGAAGTATGAGTGCTTTAAAATATAGTCTCCGCTTCAATTCTTTGGCTAGATATGCTCCGGCCATGGTGGCGGATATGGGTGACCGAGTGCACCGATTTGTGAGGGGCCTAGGGCCACATTTGATGGATAGGTGCTTGACTGCATCCCTTCAGGACAACATGGATATTTCACGCATTCAAGCCCACGCCCAGAATTTAGAGGAAAGCCAACAACAGCAAAAAAGTGAGCGTGAGCACGATAGAGGGTATAACAAGAGGGCTAGATCTTTGGGCCCGACGAGTGAGTTTAGAGGCGGGCAAAGACAGCAGTTTTCTAGGCATTCAGGCCATTCTATGACTAGTGCGCCTCCACGGTTTACGGGCCAGAGATTTGACAGATCTACTTATTCCGGGCCGAGTCGAGTTTCGGGGCTTCTCGTTCTCGGTTCGGGGTGATTCGGGTCGGGCAAGGCCACCCGTGCCACGATGTTCCCGGTGTGGGAAGTTACATTGGGGCCGTGTCGACTAGGTTCGCAGGTTTGCTATGCATGAAGGTCGGCCGAGTGCCATATTATGCGTGATTGCCCCTCGGTTGGTGGTAGGGGTAGGACCCGGCCTTCGGATCGGTAGCCGGTCTTCATCATCCATACGCCCTATGGGGCCGGGTTCACATGCGCCGCCGCCATGGTAGAGGCAGAGGGAGAGTTCCCTGGCTCTAGTGGTCCTCGACCGTATTTATGCTTTGGCGGGACGCCAAGATCTTGAGTCTTCGCCTGATGTTGTTACAGGTATATTATCGGTATTTTCTCATGATGTATATGCTTTGATAGATTCGAGCTCCACATTGTCATATGTTACTCCATACATTGGGGGTCGGTTTGGGGTCAAACCGGAGTCGATCAAACCTTTTGAGGTATCTACACCCGTTGGTGAATCGATAATAGCTAGTCGAGTATATCAAAATTGTGTAGTTGTGATTTGTGACCATCGTACTATGGTTGATTTACATGAGTTAAAAATGGTGGACTTTGATGTTATCATGGGCATGGATTGGTTGGCTTCTTGCTATGCCAATGTTGATTGTAGAATGAAAATGGTTCGCTTCCAGTTTCCGGAGAACCAGTTTTAGAATGGAAAGGAAATACTGCGTCACCAAAAGGTAGGTTTATTTCCTATCTAAAGGCAAGGAAAATGATCACAAAAGGTTGTATTTACCATCTAGTTCGGGTTCAAGATGTAGAAGCCGAACCGCCAACTCTTCAGTCTGTCCCCGTGATGAATAAATTTTCGGATGTATTCTCGGAAGAGCTTCCAGGCCTCCCTCTAGAGTGGGAGATTGATTTTGCTATAGATGTGCTATCGGATACTAAACCCATATCTATTCCTCCTTATAGAATGGCTCCCGCAGAGTTGAAAGAGTTGAAGGAGCAATTGAAGGACTTGCTTGAGAAAGGCTTTATTAGGCCTAGTTCTTCCCCGTGGGGAGCACCCGTGTTGTTTGTGCGAAAGAAAGATGGCTCCTTGCGAATGTGCATTGACTATCGGCAACTGAATAAAGTGACGATTAAGAATAAATATCCTCTTCCGAGGATTGATGATTTATTTGACCAATTACAAGGCGCCAAATGGTTTTCAAAGATAGATTTGATATCTGGGTATTATCAAGTGCGAGTTGGGGAGAAAGATATTCCTAAGACAGCCTTCAGAACCAGGTACGACCATTTTGAGTTCCGGGTAATGTCATTTGGGCTAACTAATGCACCGGCAGTATTTATGGATTTGATGAACAATGTGTTCAGGCCCTTCCTAGATTTATTTGTGATTGTGTTCATCGACGATATCTTAGTATATTCTAGGTCCGAGGCATAACATGCGGATCATTTGCGTACTGTTCTTAGAGTTCTTCAAACTCGAGAGTTATTTGCCAAATTTTCTAAGTGTGAGTTTTGGTTGAACTCAGTGACCTTTTTGGGGCATATTATTTCAGTTGATGGTATTCGGGTAGACACCCAGAAGATTGAGGCCGTGAAGACTTGGCCAAGGCCCACAACACCTACGGAGGTTCATAGTTTTCTGGGCTTAGCAGGTTATTACAGGAGATTTGTAGAAGGCTTTTCTTCCATTTATGCACTGCTCACGAAGCTGACCCAGAAATCGGCTAAGTTTCAATGGACATATGCTTGTGAACATAGTTTCCAAGAGCTAAAGGATAGATTAACTTCTGCCCCAGTCCTGACACTTGCAGAGGGGTTGGAAGGTTATGTTGTCTATTGTGATGCTTCAGGCATTGGGCTAGGCTGTGTGTTGATGCAACATGGTAAGGTGATTGTGTATGCTTCAAGACAGTTATGGAAACATGACAAAAATTATCCAACCCATAACCTTGAATTGGCTGCAGTGATTCATGCATTGAAGATGTGGAGACATTAGTTGTATGGTGTCGAGATTGATATTTATACATATCATAAGAGCCTTCAGTATATCTTCAAGGAGAAAGAATTGAATTTGCGGCAACGGCGGTAGTTGGAATTGTTAAAAGACTATGTTGTTGACATCCTGTATCATCCCGGGAAAGCAAATGTTGTAGCTAATGCTCTTAGCCGTAGGTCCATGGGAAGTTTATGCGATGTGCAGCCAGAGAAAAGAGATATAACTCCTAAGCTCCAGCAGTTAGTTAGCCTAGGAGTTCGAGAAGTGGACTCAGGCAGTATGGGAGCTATCATTCAAAATTCAGCGATTTCGTCGCTAGTAGTGGAAGTGAAAGAGCAACAATACTAATATCCCATGCTAATTCATTACAGAAATGCGCTCCCTCAGAAGGAGAAGTCATCATTTGAGATTTCTGGAGACGGAGTTCTCCGATATTGAGGCAGGCTGTGTGTTCCCGATGTTGCAGGGTTACGCGTGATTTTTAAAAGAAGCCCATTGTTCCCGTTATTCTATCCACCCCGGAGCAACGAAAATGTATCATGATCTTAAATCTATATATTGGTGGAATGATGAAGAAAGATATAGCGGAATATGTAGCTCAATGTCCCAACTCCGATGAAGTGAAAATTGAGCACCAAAAGCCGGGCGGATTGTTGCAAGCTATAGAAATTCCAACTTGGAAATGGGAAGTTATTAACATGTACTTCATTACAGGCATACCCCGTTCCTGACGTAAGTATGATTCTATATGGGTGATTGTGGATAGACTTACGAAGTCAACTCATTTCTTACTGGTCAGAACTACATATGTAGCAGAAGATTATGCAAAGCTTTGTGTTAAAGATATAGTGTGGCTTCACGGTGTTCCAGTATCTATTATCTCCGATAGAGGGACTCAGTTTACCGCCAATTTTTGGAAATCTTTCCAAGAAGGTTTGGGGACTCTTGTGAGTCTTGGCACGACATTCCACCCACACATAGATGGGCAAGCTGAACGTACCATTTAGACTCTTGAGGATATGCTACGGGCATGTATATTGGATTTTGGAGGTAGTTGGGATGATCATTTACCGCTTATTGAATTTGCTTATAACAATAGTTATCATTCTAGCATCCAAATGGTCCCGTATGAGGCTTTATATGGGCGAAAGTGTAGATCCCTAATTGGGTGGTTTGAAGCTGGGGAGACTAAATTGATAGGGCCAGACTTGGTCCAGCAAGCTATAGAGTCAAGGTCATACAGGATCGATTATTAACAGCTCAAATTCGTCAAAAGTCCTATGCAGATAATCGTCGAAGATACTTAGAGTTCCAAGTGAAAGATTAGGTATTCTTAAAGGTGTCGCCAATGAAGGGCGTTATGAGATTTGGCAAAAAGGGAAAGCTTAGTCCCCAGTACATTGGACCTTATGAGATTATACGCAAGGTAGGCAAAGTGGCTTATAAATTAGATCTACCTCCTGATTTGGAGTTAGTTCACCCAGTTTTCGATGTATCGATGCTTCGTAAGTGCATTGGAGATCCTTCTAGAATTGTACCAATAGATGATGTCCAAGTTACCAAACAAATGTCTTATGAAGAAGTCCCCATTGCCATTTTAGATAGGCAAGTACGGAGACTCAGAACCAAAAAGGTAGCTTCGGTTAAAGTTTTATGGAGGACTAATAGTAGAGAGGAAATGACTTGGGAAGCTGAAGAAGAAATGAAGTTCAGGTACTCGCATTTATTTTCACCTTCAGAGGAGACTCAGGCAGAGACGCCATTATCCTCAGGTATGTAGTGTTTTTCTTGATATTTTCCTAGTCGTGTGTGGCCATGGTTATTGATGTTGTTGTTGTTGTAGCCCTGTGAGACGATGTATTTTGGGTTGCTATTGCAGGATGGCAGTGACATATTATAGGGGAAACTTTGACAAAAAATTTATAGAATCCCCAGGAACCTAACATTCGAGGACGAATGTTCCTAAGGGGAAAAGAGGGTTACACCTCGGAAATTCTGTATGTGTTGCCTTGTGGATAGGCTAATGTGGGCTTAAGGTGATTACAAAATCCTTATGAGATTAAGGGGAGTATTAGATAGCTTAAGGTGCATACTATAAGAGTTTGAAGTTATATGAATATATGAGCCTAAGTTCGTTGAAGGAAGTGAAATGTGTCACACCCTAACCTGATACGGTGTGATGGGCACCCGACCCTTACTTAGGGCCGAGCGAACCCGCTGACTCTCGTGATACTCATAACCATACTGGGCCCGTAGAACATGACATAAGTGCATAATGAAAAAAATTTCC
>NC_081350.1:54888178-54893574 GCF_029784015.1 Lycium ferocissimum | reverse complement strand
AAAAAAAAGTGGGTTTTTCCCCCTTTTATAAGGTTCAAATTCAGGTCGAGTGACTGTAGCAGTTTATTGTCGCAGACTGTAGCAGGTCGTACTGTAGCAGTTACTGTAGCACGTGTTTCTGCTCTGTCAGCCGAACTTGTAACATCCATAATTCTCTACTCTGATGTCCTATTGATGAGCAGTTTATTGGGTTGGAAACTAGACTCGACGAACTTCATTTTAGGCTTTTGTTTCACTTCAAAACTCTTCATATGCTAAGAGATATTCTTCGCTCAAGTTGGACCAATATTTTCACACGAAATTTTACCCATCCTTTCTCCAAAGTCATACTACTCCATTTCGTCCACTCATTTCCTTATAAAGTATACCTTATATACATGCTTCATTCATTAAATATACTTAATAATGCTTTATCCTTATATTCCAAAGTGGTTTTACTTAACAATAACTCAACGTACTTAGGTTTCAAATTTAATAAGTGCTTCTTCGAAGACACGGGGTGTAACACCAACTGATCAGATGGTATTGCGTATGTAACGCCTCGCCCCTTTTCTCGTATCCCATGTATACATACTCATATATCCATGTGTATCATATACTATAAAAAGCATGCATGAGAGCCCAGGTGAAAGTTATAACTCTATCGGAGTGATGTATGGTCGGTAACCTCCGATTATATTATGGAACAATCTTCATCACTATGTCTCACCTTGAAGGAGCTAGGAGCTAGTATCATAAGGTGAGACTACAACAAGGAATAACATCAATGAAATCATAAAATAAGATTATCAAGTTCCTAACAATATTATTTCATAAGTTTCAGAGTCTTTGGAAATAGAATCATCATCATCATGCTTATCATGGAACATATCTTATCTCTAGCTTTTAAAGGCCTCTTAAGAATCATGAACTTTCAATTTTTGGAATGTAAAAAGGTCATGGGAATATATAGAGGATGATAATATAAGAATCATGCCTTTTTGAAGAAAAGGGACTAGCCTTACATACCTGTATGTCCTCTTAGTAACTACTCGTTCTCCTTCCAAGCTCACAACTCTACATTCAAGAGGATTCGTACTAAATTAGATCATTTAAAACATGATTAAGTCTATACTAAAGCGACTAAGAGCTAACGAAAATTGGCAGAATTTCCTTTGTTTCAACAACTTTCTCCATATACTAAACAACTCCCAGAAATCAACAACAACACCCATAATATCATAATCAATAAACTTCTTTAAGTTAAACACTATTCAATCCTCACAGTTCCCTTTCAAAATCATCCACAACCATAGCTACAACACCATATTCATTCTCATATAATACTTTCTCAACATTATTAGTATCATTCATAGCAAGGTTATTCTCATCTCATACTAAGAATCATGACTCAAGTTAACCTACTACTCAAAATACCATTAAATCCATATTTAAGCTTCATATTCTACTTCCTTCCCTAATCCAATTCATTCAACCACTCAAATACTCTTAATGTCACACCCCGAACCATGGCCTGGGTGCGGCATGGCACTCTGTTCCTGACTGTCTATGACCGAGCGAACCCATGGCTGCTAAATCTAACAGTTACATCATGGAAGAAAAAGAATGCTCTAACTCAAATATAATAATGAATGCGGAAATAAATGTTGTGAGGCAAAACCAATATAACTGAGTAAAGTTTTTGTCTACGAAACCTCTATGATCAAAACACTGAAAGAATAATTAGGGTGACATGACCCTGACATGCCTCAAATACTAATGAACTAACTAATACTTAAAAAACGGGGTACAGATGAGAAGCCCTGGATGAGATGGGCTCACCAACTAGCTGATGTACACAAGCGCTGGAAGCTAAGCGGCTGTTGTATCCTCCTGAAAGTTAGACTCGGCATCGTGAAGTGCAGGCCCATGCATAAGGACGTTAGTACATTTGAATTGTACAAGTATGATAAGCAATCTAAGCAATAATAAGGGATATGGACAATAAAGCATAATGAAGCGAATTCTCATCTCATGAGGGTGTCCGTATAGAAACCACTCGTGCAAATATCATGTAACTATGGCCTCGAAAGCCCAAAAAATAATGAGGTCTCAAAGCTATAACCTCAGGCCCAAAATAATTACATATGCATATGAATCATAACTATGGCCTTAGGCCTAATCAAACACGAAGCAACAGGTGTAAAACTGACTGCTGGCTTTGTAACCAGGCTGATGACTTAGACTGCATTCTGAGACTCGTAGGTTGAATTACAAGTGTTTTAGGTTAAGCTAGGGTCCATAGCATGCATAACAAGTATGAACATAATCAGAAAATTGAGCTCTAACCCTAGGTTATGAAAACCAAGAACTAGGGCAAAATCATGAACTGGCTGGATTTCGGAGAATTATGATAGTGAGTTATGAGGATGATTAAACACTATTCCTCATGTGGATAGTATGCTCAACATACCCGGAATTGCTCTCAAACTTGAATAGTAATATGGTCTTGGAAAAAGAATTCCAAGGTTTTGCTCTTTATGCTCTTTAATTGGGTTTTCTTGAAAACCCACATGTTAACAATTTTATGGTTTCATGATTAGATTAAGAGCATATATGATAGAATTGATTTGGAAGAGTTTGGAATGACTTACCTTATTGTTTTGGATTGTTGGGAGAAGAACAACCGTTTAGGCTTGGAATTATGAAAAATGAAATAAAATAATCAAGGCTAGTATTTATAGGTTGTGCGCTGGGAAATACGGGCCAAAATATGGTCCGTAAACTGATTTACGGTCCATAAACCTGGACCGTATTTCAACATGCTCCAAACAGAATTACTGTTTTAAGTTTCCTTCTTTACGGGTCGTATTTCAAAATACGGTCCATATTTAACAATATAGAGTTCCACATGCCAAATTCCAGAATGCACAGTGAATTGGAGTATCACTTTACGACTTGAAATACGGGTCGTATATTGGTTTACGGTTTGTATTCTTGGGCGTAAATCCCCATCTGATGGCTGAAGAGAAATTTCCAATTCTCACATTCATTATCTGGTTTTTTAAGTCTAGAATCATGGTCAAAGCTTAAGTTAAAGGTCTGAGGTGTTACAATATCTCCCTCTTGGGATCATTCGTCCTCGAATGATGGACTTTAGTTAAAAGGGATTGCTGTGACACGTGCACACTAACTGTCATGAGCACATGGAAACTGAACTGAAAGGGCCGGGATCGAATTATCTATTGAACTGAGTACTATTAAACTGACTGTATAATAGGTTGAATGCGATAACGTAACCGTAGAAGGAAGGATCTGAGAGGGGAAGTACGATACCTTCACCGGTTTCTGCTGATTCTTCGAAGAGATAGGGATATCTGAACTTCATGCCTTCTTCGGCTTCCCATGTAGCCTCTTCAACTTTCTGGCTTCTCCACAAGACATTTACAAAGGCTACCTCTTTAGTTCTCAACTTGCGAACCTGACAATCAAGGATTTTCACTGGGACTTCTTCGCAAGTCAAACTATCAACGAGGGATCTCCCACACACTTTCTCAACATGGACACATGAAAGACTGGGTGCACGGCGGCCCAAGTCTTGTTGGAATTCAAGCTCATAAGCTACTAGACTAACTTTTCGCAAAATTCTATATGGTCCAATATAGCGAGGACTAAGTTTCCCTTTCTTACCAAACCTCATGACACCCTTCATAGGCGAGACCTTGAGAAATACCCAATCATTAACTTCAAACACTAAATCTCTCCGTCTCGCATCTGTGTAAGACTTTGATACGCTCAAATTACACCTATTAATGGTATAACGCGGACGTTGTCAAATATAGTAACCCAACGAGGATGGGTCGGGAATCACGAGAGAATATGGCGTGAAAAGTTTACTAAATGAGTATTATACGAATCTTGCGGTCCTGGTGTATTCCAGAAAAGGGTTTTATAGTTGATTTGGTTTGTGGACTAATTTAAACTGACTGGAAATTTAAAGTTGTAAATATATGGGTAAAAAGAACCAAGGTTGTGTCCCCGTCAGATAAAGTGTATGATCATGGGTATCGATCTTGATATACTTCTAATGGACTGTTTGAATGAATGCACTTAACCTCTATGTGAATCTAAACTATTTCCCAATAAGAAACGATTATTTCTTTCTATGCTTTTTCCAAAGATAAGAAAGTATGCATTAAGAACGGTTAATTATGCCAAGTAAATTCCTCTTATTCCTAAGTGAATTTATTAAACAAGGTTTAAAGCCCTGAGTTCTTGTTATTTATTCTTACCTAACCCTAGCTATTTTCCCAAATAAACTAAAGTTTATGGAATGAGCTAATATTTTGCAACCACTAACTATATGATGAATACGAAGAACAAATAAACCCTAAAAATCCATTATGCGTATATCTTTCACGATCCCCAATCACAAAACACCCATCCTTGGGTTCATAACCTTAGTAAAGGTGTTTAGCTACTCATGGCAACAAGAAAACAATAAATGATTGAGGATTGCATAATTGAATTATTGTATTGAACTTACGAATAAAACTTGAAAATAATGAATGTAATTGTCTGGAAATCTTCAAAAGAAATAATGACTCAAAAGTAATTACTACAAGTCTAAAACTCCAGATGTTTGAAAAATAAAACCTAAATAGGTATTTATACAAGTTGAAACTCGGAATAATCAATCCCAGTCCTGTTCCATCTCGGCTAGCACTTTGACGGGTCGTCTTTGCACTTCGACGGTCATCGACATGCTCGACGACCAACTCGACGATCTGAGTACCCTTTATCACCCTGCAGGAATTCCACCGTCGAAGCACTTCGACGGGCCATCGATCATGTCGATGGTGCAAGTCGACGATCTGAGTATGCTTTGATATTTTTATTACTTCGCAGGAGCTTTTTGATGATGCGATTTGACGGGCCATCGAGCATGTTGACGGTCCGTCCTTATGCTTATCAGAACAGATTGCCTATTTTTCTCATTTTTTCGCTTTCCGAGTGAGCATTCTAACTTCAAAATACCTGCACCACACATAAAACACATCAAACTACCATGAACTTGCTCGAAAACAAGTAAAACTTAGAGTTAAAGAGCATTATATGTGCCAAAATCCCGGCACATCAACACCCCCAACTTAAAGTCTTTGCTTGTCCTCAAGCAAGTCAACTAACAGACTCAATCTACAAATGTCTCGATATCATAAAGTAAAGCTGTCTACAGTGGTTGTGAAAATTAACTTTCGGCATATCCAATGTATCATAATGACTCTCCCCCCAATAAAGACCAAACCAAACAAGGACTCATTGCAACTAATCATGAGGCTTTAATTTATGACATCTAGTTATCACAGAAACCATAGTGCACACGAATCAAGACTCACGGAAACGGTCACTTAACAAAT
>NC_081350.1:54878882-54888078 GCF_029784015.1 Lycium ferocissimum | reverse complement strand
TGGTTGAAAGAGGAAAAAGAAAAGAGAGGTTCAAATATGAATTTGAGGATATTTTGAGATATAAATTAACTTGAGTTATAATTTTGGCATGTTATGAGTATAATCTTGCTATGAGTAGTAATAATGATGATGAGAAAGTGTTGTATACAAGTGTATATAGAGTTGTGTTGAAATTGTTGTTATGGGTTGATTATGAAAAGGAGTTTTGGGATTGAATGGAGCATGGTTTGAATGAAGTCTCTTAATTATGATATTGTTGATGATGTTATTATTGATTGGGAATTGTTTTGGAATTTGGTAGAAGTAGATGAAATAGGGGAAATGCTGCTCAATTTTCGCTAGCGCACAAATTACTCTAGTTTGAACTTAAGAGTGTTTTAAAACTTAACCTTAGTATGAACCATTTTGAATGTATATTTGCGGGCTTGGGGAGAACCTTAACTAATTAAGGAGATGTAAAGGTATGTTAAGGCTAACCCTTTCTTTCAAAGAGGCATGATTCCCTTATTGTGAACCGGTACTTGATATCCATAATGTCCTACTTCCAAGAGATACTAGAAATACATGATTTTCAATGTTCTTATGGTATTGTTAATAAAAGTTCTTCATGATGATGATGATTTCAGTTCTAAAGATATCAAAACTTATATTTCTTAATGTTCTCATGGCATTTTTGAGCTTGTTCCATGATTATTTATTTCATTCCTTGTTATCGGTCTCGCACTTATGGCGGTTGTTTTTTCGTGGTGAGACATAACGATGATGATGTTTCCATAGTAGAAATCGAAGGTTTGCGGCCTTACGTCATGATAGAGGTAGTAACATTTTATTTGTCCTCTCATGCATGCTTTATATATATGTATGTATTTTCTCACACCGCGCCGCGCTATAGATGGCCGGGAAGGCACGTAGATGTGCACATCACTGTAGTGGGTAGCCTATGATATCATCCCAGATGTGGGAGGATGATGATGTGATGTATGGATCGGGCTACACGTTCCACAGCAATGAGTATATATAATATGATCTGTGGATTGGGCTGCATGTTCCGCAGCAATACGTATGTGTGTATATATATATATATATATGAATGGAAGATGTTTTTCTTTAAGAGATAAGCATGCATGACATCCTTCTCAAGAGGCATCCAGATGTACAGGTTATTTCTCTTATCTCATGTTACTTTCCATATCTTTATTATGTTGTTATTCATGCCTTATATACTCCGTATATTATTTGTACTGACGTCCTTTTATTTGTGGATGTTGCGTTCATGCCCGCGAGTAGGTAGGGAAACGGATCAAATCCTTAGGTGCTATCAACTATCTCTCAGAGCGCTCCATTTGCGCCGTAGCCGTAGCCTAGTGGTACTATTCTTTTGTGTACATATGGGCATAGCGGGGTCCTGTCCCATGTAGAGGCTCGTAGAGAGATGTATATAGCTAGGTGTCCTATAACCACATCGGTTCATATTTTTGTATATCACTTTTGGCAGCCTTGTCGGCTTGTATATATGTGGGCATAGTTGATGATGATCATATAGATGAGCTATTACTTTTATGGATCATGTCCTTATAGACTAAGATGTTCATAGGTTATCATTATGGTCCACCTAGAATGATAATGTGAAGTATGTTAAGAGGTGCTTAGTAAGGTGGCCCGGTGCTCGTCATGCCCCTCCGGTTGGGTTGTGACATCTAATCCCAAAGGAAAATTACCACTTCGGTCTAGGATATACTCCTAGTGAAGACAAGCTCACAAGGGCAATCAAGAGAGAGCCCAGAACAAGGAATTTACTACGTCAGTCTCGGGTCTCCTCCGAGCATTCCCCGGAAAAGCATGTCGATCTTTGAATGACGAAAGAACCGAATGGGGGTCTCGAGTCATTGTTCCAGAAAGAGGGATGCTATACTATCATTGAAGAAAGTCGAGAGACACCCAACACACGCAGTCTGAGGCCAGGAGAGCGCCTGAACAATTTGACATCCACCCCCTCTTAACTCCTCGGGCGGGAGATGGATTTTTCTTTAAACCCTTTTGCAAAAAGCGGTGACATCAATTGAGGCCCGAATGATCGCCTTTTCTAAATTACCTAGTAATGTTTAAAAATGGAAATGGTCCGACGTTGTTCCAAACCAGGACCACAGGTGTAGTCTATTGTTCTTGAATTAATTAAAAGCCTCAATCTATGTTAAACTGATATCTTTATATGATAATAATACTGAAGATTTTTCTAATTAACCACTCATAATGACTAATAATAAACCTAACTTTACTTTGCCTCGCCTTTTCAGTATTAACTGTAATAAAACAACCGAAAATGTCATGACGTGTCGTGAAACGAATGAGGAAAACAATCAATAGGACAGGAATACGAAGAGTACGATGAATCGACAATGATGCCATAGGGACTGTTAGAAGAATTGGAAGAATTAGAAGAAAAGAAAAAGCCAATATGGATGAAAATGAGGTGATCAACCTCAGTGATGAAGAGGATGTCAAGGAAACATGAATCAATGCTCACTTGGAAGCTCCACAAAGGGAAGAGCTCACAACTCTATTAAAGAAGTATGTGGATATCTTCGCCTGGTCCTAAGAAAACATGCCAGGATTGAGCACTGAAATTGTAGCACACATACTGCCCATTAAGGAAGGCTTCGCTCCGGTTAAGCAAAAGACCCGAACATTTAAGCTTGACATGAGTATCAAGATAAAGGACGAAGTGGAGAAACAAATCGAGTCTGGAATAGTGGAGGTCATGTCCTACCCCACTTGGGTGGCCAATATAGTGCCAGTACCAAAAAGGAAGGAAAAGATTTGAATCTATGTGGACTACCGAGATCTAAAACCGGTCGGTCCAAAAGCACAACTTCCCACTCCCAAACATCCACATTCGATAGAACAACTGCGCTAAGCACGAGTATGCCCTTCGTGGATTGTTTCGCCGGTACCATCAAATACTCATGCGAGCGAAGAAGACGCTAAAACACCGCCTTTCATCGCCCCCTTGGAGTCTACCATTATGTGGTAATGCATATTCGTACTCAAAACAAGGCCATACACATGAGAGCTATAACCACCTTATTCCATGATATGATTCATCGAGAGATTGAATTCAATGCTGACGATGTCATCATAAAATCAAGGAGAAGCTCGGAGCATGCTGTGCATTTGCATAAATTCTTCGACAGACTTCGGAAACTCAATCTAAAGCCGAACCCTGCAAAGTGCGCATTTGAAGTGCCTGCGGGTAAATTGCTAGGATTCATAGTCAGTTGTAGGCGTATTGAACTAGACCCTACCAAGATCAAAGCAATTCAGGAGCTACCACCTCCCAAAACCAAGAAAGAGGTCATGAGTTTCCTAGGACGGCTGAGCTACATTGAACGATTCATAGCCCAGTTAACTGTGATTATCGAGCCAATCCTTAAGTTGCTCAAAAAGGACACTCCCACAAATTGGGCAGAGGAATGCCAAGAGGCATTTGACAGTATCAAGAGATATCTCTCCAATTCTCCAATCTTGGTGCCACCCAAGCCAGGGAGTCCTCTCTTACTGCTTGTGTTGATATTAGAGAAAGCTTTCGGGTGGATGCTCGCTCAGCATAATGAAGAGGCAAAAAGGAACATGCCATCTACTATTTGAGTAAGAAGTTCACTTCCTGCGAAGTGCGGTATACGCTCGTAGAAAAGACCTGTTGTGCTTTGACCTAGATTGCCCAAAAACTGAGGCACTACCTATCGGTGTTTACCACTCACCTCATATCCAGAATGGATCCGCTAAGATACATTTTCCGGCAACCGATGCCCATAGGAAAATTGCCTAAATGGCAGATGCTGCTAAGCGAATTTGACATTATGTACGTAGCACAAAAGACAATCAAGGGTAAACCCTAGTGGGCCTGCTGGCGAAAAGTGCCATAGATGAGGAACTAGAACCATTATGAACTTTATCCCAGACGAGGAAGTGATGGCCATGGAAGAAGAAGTGGCAAAACCATATTCGGGGTGAAGACTATTCTTCGATGGAGCGGTCAACTACAAAGGATTAGGCATTGGAGCGGTGTTGATATCAGAAACAGGACAACACTATCCAATGGCCGCAAAACTCAACTTCAGCTGTACCAACAACATGGCGGAATACGAAGCATGCATCCTCGGCCTCAAGATGGCGTTCGACCTGAACATATAGGATTTGTTGGTAATCGGGGACCCCAATTTGCTCATAAATAAAGTAAAATGAAATTGGGCGACCAAAAATGATAAGATACTTCCATATGTGAATCTGGTACAAAGATTGTGTGGGAGATTCAATAGTATTGACTTCAGGCATACTCCAAGGGCCCAGAATGAGTTCGCAAACGCGTTGACCGCAATAGCATATATGATCCAGTACCCTGAGAGCACCCACATTGATTCATTAGAGATCACACTAAGAGAAGAGCAGGCTCACTGCGCCCATGTAGAGGCCGAGCCAGATGGCCAACCATGGTACGCCGACATTAAGGCCTACCTAGAAAAAAGAGAGTATCCCCCAGAGAGTTTAGCAAATCAAAAGAAGACCATCAGGAGGTTGGCCAATGGTTTCTTCTTGAACAAGGAGGTACTGTACAAAAAGACCCCTGACCTCGGGTTGCTTAGGTGTGTGGACGCAGAAGAGGCCACAAAATTGCTAAAAAAGGTGCACGCAAGGGCATGCAGACCCCGTATGAATGGATTTAACCTTGCTAAGGAAATCTTGAGGACGGGATATTATTAGATGACCATGGAGTATGACTCCCGTAAATTTGTACAAACGTTCCATTAGTGTCAGATACACGGGGATCTGATCAAGGTTCAATCCACAAAATTACATGCAATGAGCTTACCCTAGCCTTTCGTGGCATGGGGAATGGATGTCATAGGACCAATCAAGCCTCCGGCCTCCAACGGACATTGTTTCATCTTAGTCTCCATAGATTACTTCACTAAATGGGTGGAGGAAACTTCCCACATGTCAGCGACCAAGAAAGTCATGGCTGACTTTGGCAAAAACAATCTGATATGTTGTTTTGGTATGCCGGAATCCATTATCAAAGACAATGGTGCTAATATGAACAACCATTTGATGAAAGATATCTACGAGCAATTCAAAATCACCCACAGAAACTCTACCGCCTATCGGCCACAGATGAATGGAGCCAACATGAACATCAAAAGAATCTTGAGAAAAATGGTTGACAACTATAAGAATTGGCATGAGCAACTGCCTTACGCTCTGTTGGGATACAGAACAAGAACCCGAACTTCCACGGGGGCAACCCCATACCTCCTTGTCTACTGTACAGAAGCGGTCATACCCGCAGAAGTAGAGATCCCTTCGCTCAGGATCATCCAAAAGGTAGAGCTAAAAGATACATAATGGGTTAGAAATCGTTATGAACAACTGGCCATGATAGAGGAAAAGATAATGGTGGCGGTATGCCACGGACCTCTATACAGACAAAGGATGTCTAGAGCCTTCAACAAGCAGGTCAGAACCCGACTTTTCCAGATCGGACAACTCGTACGCAAGCGAGTCTTCCCTCACCAAAAGGAGTATAAAGCGAAATTCGCGGTGAACTGTCACACCCCAATCCTGATAGGGCATGATGGGCACCCGACCCTTACTTAGAGCCGAGCGAACCCACTGGTTCTCGTTATACGCATAATCTCACTGGACTCTTAAACCATGAAATGAAATGCATAATGAAAACTTTTCAAAAAACATTCTTTTCATCTTTCTCAAATCAAGTAAAATCGTAATCATATATGAAATCAGCAAAGTAATGCATAATGATACATCGTACATAGCCGCTTACAAGACTGACATACTGTATACATGACTTTGTCTGCAAAAGTCTCTAACGTAAGATATGATATCAAAACCTAAGTTGGGACAGGGCCCCAACATACCCATAATGCATATGACTCAACTCATAAGGAAATACTCTGACGCGGCATCACTCCAAAAAGAATGGAGCTTACCAATTCAGCGGATAGCCTGGGACATCCTATAGTCAAACTCCTTTATAACTTTCCTGCAAAGAAATATGGGGGAGTTTCGTATGGCATGAAACATAGCGCCCCGAGGCAAAAGGACATCAGTACAAACAATGTACCGAGTATGTAAGGCAGCGGTAATCATAAAGAATGAGATATAAGTCGTAATGAGAGTACGAGAAACAACCAGTAATATAAACAGCCCCGAAGGCAGAGAATAACAATGTAAGTAGCCCCGAAGGCAGTGACTAGAAATATAAATAGCCTCGAAGGCAAGAATCATGCATGCTTTCATGTAAAACCATTTATCAATGCATAAATATCCATAGGCCTTTATCACCATCATATCTATATAACGTACCCGGCCCTAGTGGAACTCGATGTGTATAACGTACCCGCCCTGTATCAAGACTCGGTGTGAATAGCCAACTGATCAGTGGTTGCACATCTACATGCCGTACCCGGCCGACTATAGCGTAGCTCGATGTCAATAACATAATGAATGCATATATATATATATATATATGAATGCATATCAGACTCATAGAATCATTATGGAACCTTTTGAATAGATGTAAGGACATAAGCATTTCAAGTGTCGTTATCAAGCAATAATGTTCAATAAGTAAAGCTGTCGGGAACATAGACATGAACAATAAATAACAAGGTAGCATTTGGGGTCAATTCATAATTCCCTTAATGTGTCTAAGAGTGGGAGTCACTTTTGAGGTTTATACATTTGTCGTTCGTTCGTATTGTAAGGATCATGCCAAAAGAAGAAAAGGGAATAGCCTTAATGTACCTTGTCCGCTGCTTAAGCTAATCCAAACTTAAGTCTTGGGCTTCCGAAGATCTACAACAACATCAGTAGATACCAAACATTAGCTATAGGTACTTAGGAATCTAACCCTAAGCTAGCACGTCATTTATAGAAATTCGGACAGCATTTCCTTTATAAATTCAACGAATCCCGAGAATTCAACTCGGCCAAATCATCAACAACAATACCAACAACCATATTAACAACATCAAAAATTAATCCCATCGATCCAGCCCCTCAACAATATAAAAATAGTTTCAATAATTCAAACAATAATGCGACGAGCGGCAAGCTCGGCTTGTCAATTGAACAATAGTTTTAAACCCCATCTTCGTTCTGAAATTTCTCAACAATATTAACAAAAACAACACCTCCAGGTTATTCAATTAATTTCCAGTCATATAATTTCATAAGAACAACCTCCCAACACAGTCCACCGAACTACAACACCAATTTATCCGATTTTCGATAAAATTTTTGAATTTTTTTCATCTAGCAATGTAGATATGACTTGGATAAATCAAATACATCTAGGAGAGAGGATTTCTTACCTTATATGCTAAGAAGTACTCTTTTTCCACTTTACTTCACTTTGAAGAAAGCTCGGATCCAACAACACGACAAAATGGAATAATGAGATCGAAATGTGAGCGCAACTCGTAACAAAATTGGATAACCTTGTTGTCCATATTTTCCTTATGAGGACTTCTACTAATTTAAGTTGAGAAGAAGGAAAATACATATTTTCTCCATATATAGCTGAAACGTTGTTGGTTCCATGAAATCAACTCCACATATAGGGAAACCATGAAATCAGCTTTATATACAGGGAATCACGTTGCTGCCAAAGATGTTTTCAGTTTCATTTTCTTTTTCTCATGTAATCCACCTAAAAGTAAGTAAAGTAATCTCTCCTAATTGACCTTCCAAAACGTGACATAGTAAGAAAATGAATTATAAGGTCCAATGTTGACACTTTATGACTTGCCATGTGTCCCTTATGCACATTAATAATCAGTTGACTCAACAATTCCTCTAGCACCAACTCATGCCACCTATTGGCCTAATTTAGGCCATGTGGCAAACCACCAAAAATACTTATCCATTAAGCTTTAATTAATATCATAATTAATTTCTTGATCTCAATTCACTTAAACATGGATCACTTTTAACACACTTCATATACTCATTATCATAATCATGAAATATGCTACTACTCCATAGCCTCTTTTGGCACACATAAAATATTATTTCCAATCACCGTCACCACAATTTTAAATCTTAAATCATTCTAGGACCTCATCCTTTTATTCACCAATCTTTTTGTTTGCACACTTGTGTATGACCAAAATTCTCCAGTGCCAGCGGTTCGGACCATAGCCAGAAAGTACGAGTATAATATTGATAAAACTTATACTCTCGATTCGCTAACCTCACGACCTTCACGACACTTACTTATCACTTGTTAACATAACATAAATTCTTATAACCTCAAAAATAATCTTGTCCTTGAACCTATGTCGATTAACTTACGAAAAATAAAATCCAGCGTACGAAAGTACGGGATGTAACACGAACTGGCAAGGAAAATACATGGTCCGGAAAACACTTTCAGGAGGATCCGTGGTTCTAGCCGAGATGGACGGACAAGAGTGGCCCAAAGCCATCAATGTAGACGCACTCAAGAGATACTACATCTAGGACTTCATTTACTTGTAATCGCATCATTATTTCCTTGTAATTGCACCTTTTTCTTGTAATCGTACTAGAATAGGAGAAAAACAAATCATCTATGTTATGAACTACGCAATGACCTAAATTCCCTACAGTGGGATACGTAGGCAGTCCATACCGAACCCGGTCACTTTATTAGTAGAACCCAAACTCAATTACTTTATTTCAAATTATGCTCGACTTGAATTCTTACTGCGACAGGATACGTAGGCGTGCTCGAGCTCGATCATCATAAAAGAAAAACCAAGGAACCCTAGAAGCCACAGAGACAATAAGGCGGGAAAAGTCAATAAGATCAAGCTTGTTAGGGTTAATACAAGAATCAGGCAGCGTAAACCCTACACTGGGGAAGAATTTTTTAGGCGACCTCAAAATTCCTATCCGAACACTCAACCAAGAAAGACACAGATTAAAGAAATACACTGGGGCAGAATTTTTAAGGGGACCTCAAATATTCCTGCAAAGAAATACAACACAAAGAGTCACTCGAGAACAAGTCCTGAAAATGGGGCAGAATTTTTGAGAAAGATCTCAAAAATTCTACCGGTACGAAAGTCGACAATCATGCTCTCTCCAAGAGAGGCGGGAGACCTCGTTCGAAGAAAACACACGTCATGACACA
>NC_081350.1:54870561-54878782 GCF_029784015.1 Lycium ferocissimum | reverse complement strand
ATGTTTTCGAAAACAACCGTGGGCCCTATGATGCTTACCGGGTTTATGTTTGTCGAACTACTTCACCCGAGTGCGATTGTGTTCGAGATTTCACCCGAGACGACATCTCTAGCTTGAAGCTAGTTTGCTTGATCAGATTCGAGGGTGAGCTTCTATCCTTGCCATGCCGCCTGAAGATCTTTCTTTCAAGATATCTACTTTCATTCCAGACATTATTTATTATTATATCTTACAGATATTTCATTCTTTAGACATTGTTGGTTAGAGTCCTTGTACAATGACATTCAGATTTTCGGAATTTAATAGTTAGACTTCCACACTTATATTATTTATCATTTATGACTTGGTTAGACTATTTATTTACTCACTTATTTATTGATTGTTAGAGTATAAATGATTAAAGAAATTGAAATTGGTCGGTAATTAATGGGTTAACGGGTAAGGGTTCGCCTACTAGTGATAACAAGGTAGGTGCCCGCACGATCGGTAATTAGGATCGTGACATCTTGCCACACGGGTGGAGGTGCATTAACCCCTCTAGAAGACATCCAAGTATCATACTAATAAACAGCCACATCCCGTAATCTATAGGAAGCTAACTCTACTGACTCGGTGTCTAAAGCACGCATCACTCACAACATTTTCAGCATCCCATTTATAAAATTCTGCGGGTCCTCATCTAGTTTTGACCCAAATAACTCTGGAGGGTCTAAATTAATAAAGTCTCGGACTCTGGCACTAACAGCTCTATTACCATGACTCGTACCCTAACGCTGGGCCTGAGCGGCCACTAACTATCACAACAACCGAATAGCCTCTCGCATTTCGGCCCGAGGCATCGAGGTGGAACCGTAGGGTGCTCGAGGCTCGCGTATGTGCTCCCTGCGGAGCGGGCGGGGTATAAGAGGTCCGAGATGGAACTTAATTCTAGGACACGCCTGCCTTAACATTATCAGAAGGTACCTGACCAGTTCTCCTACCTGCCACTTACTTACCCTTTTGGGCCGCTGAAGGTTTCCTTGTCTCGTGCAATGCTGAAATCATAACATATGGTCAGGAAAAAGGGAATCCTCATAACATAATTCTATCGCACGATCTAAGATGGGAGCGAAAGGAAATCTTCTTAAATGCCTTGCAGCCTCCTGTTTATAAGTGTGGTGCACTGCACACCATAAATAAGACTCTGCTAGACACGGCTTGCGTACAATCCCTAGGACGGTCTTTGCTGCGATACCACTTTGTCACACCCTAAGCTTGGTACGGCGTAATTGGCAGCCGACACCTTATTGGAGCCGAGTGAACCAAACTGTAACTCGCATCATCTATGTATCGTATGGCAAAATAAGGCCAAGGAGGCCAACTATGAATATAATATCATGCGTATGTACATGTACAATAGGCCCGCGAGCCGACATAACAAGTAAGGTGTGACTAAGGCTGTATACGGAAATTATGCCGCAAAAGCCTCTAAGAACATGACTAAAGTATATAAGTCAAGGAGGGCCCTCGACATACCCAAAACACAAAAATACATATAGAATGCAAGACTCGACAATGCTCTAAGAAGAAGTGGAGCTTACCAATCAAAGCGGTACTGGAGGGCGACATACCGTGCGAGGGTACGAATAATGTACCGAGTATGTAAGGCGAAAATGTAACATACTAAACATATACTGCAAAGAAGAAGGATAAGAATCAACCTGGCACTTCTGACTTACCAATGAGAATCTAGTATGCATGTCTCCTTGTACTCTTATCTATTTAACTACATCTATGTACAATACCGTGGTCCTGACCTACTCATCATCCTGGTGCTATCTGCCCAACAGATCAGTGGCAACTGCCCGATCGGCCTTAGCACGATGAATCGCCTATCCGATTATCCCCGATGGTAGAGCGTATCGCCGGACTTTGACCCAATCGGTGGTAAGCCAACCAGTCGTAGTACGTGGTGGTAAATACATATATGCCCGACCGGCCATAGCTCAGTGGTAATAACTGCCCAACAAGCCGTAGCATGGTGGTAAATACATATCTGACCAACTAGATGTAGACCGGTTGTAAATATAATCAACATCATAACCAGACCTCTATCGGTGATTTCTATGCACTCCTTATGATCATTACTTATCCGTTAATGCCTACATGATCACATAAGACTTATAAGCACATTTCTAGGCCATTAGGACTTCTTCCTGATTAACTAAACCTTAACCAAATCCTGAGATATATCATAAACCTCTCTTTTAGCATTAATATCATTAGGGATCTTTTACTAGCACACTATTCATGTCCTACAAGACATTCCTTAAGAACACATTTCTAAATTCATCGGTACGTAAGGTTGGTAAACCTCCGATTTCCATTATGGAGCTAACATCATTGGCATATTTCACCTTAAAGGAACAATAATCATAAGGTAAGACCAAAATCAATAACATCTTAAGAACATCAAGAATGTAAGCTTCTAGAATTTCTATGAGAGGAATCATTATGGACATTATTTGTGAAAGTTCATAACAATAGGATCATGCCTTAAGAAAAAAAGGGACAGCCTTAACATACATGGTCGATCACTTAGCTACTGAACGCTTAACTTCCGAGCTCTCAAATCTACATACAAGGTGAATCATTCCAAAATTAGGCTAAGGACATTCTTAAACCCTATGTTAAACTAGTGTCTAATTTAATCGAATTTGGCAACATTTCCCATGTAATATCCATCTCCAAATCAAACCCAAACATCAACAACAACATCAAGATACAACAAGGTAAACAGAAGCAAATCGGTCCTAAAACTTCCTTCAAAAATAGTCCATAAATTAACAACATCGACAACTCAAACTATAATCTTCCTATCATGGTTTTCTTGTTAAAGAAACATTCAAAACCCTTCAAGGACAACTCAATAGCCAAATAAGGATGATAAATATACCTTATTAGTCCAGAAACTCAAACTGTAACACTCCACTTCCAAGCTGCAAGGCCAACAACTTGTTGCCCACACGAGCTACTACCTTATCTCGGCCAGTCTCGAGTTTTACAGCCTTAAACTCAACTTAATTCATGACGGAGAACTAGGAGAGGTTAGAGAGAGTTTAAGGGTGATTAGGGTATGTTACTATGGAGAAATGAAGTGTTGAAACGTAATAGATCAATATATAAACATTCCATAAAGCTCTCCACCGCCTTACATTAACGGAACCGTCGATGTATGGTGACGGTTCCATCAATTTACCACATCTCGTGTCACCCACCGAACATCTCCAAATTGCAATCTGCCAGTTGTATTGGAAAGAAAACTCGTTGAACTTTAGTTTACATAGGTTATGCATTCCATAACTCCTCGTATTCTGGGAGATATACCTCTGTCAAATTGACAAAAAATTTCTTGTCCAAAATTCTGCCAAGTTTTTCCAAAATTTCGATAAACTTATTTTGTTCGATTTGCTTGATCCCGAAACCTTTAGACAGTTACTTGGAACTTGTTAAATGTATTCCTTAACCTTGTAAGGGTTTCATAACCTATCCGAACTTATGTTAATTTACTCACAACGCAAACGACGCCAAATTTTTTGAGGTGTAACATACGCGGTCATCCAATAGCCGATAATGGTTCACCTCGAATAGTTTGCTTAGGTTCCTGTCAGTTTGCAAATTACACTCTAGCATTTGGCTAGCATAGAGCCATGTCAAATCCTACCGGACTAGTGCTTGATTGACTTAGACGGGTTTTTTACTTTATTTAGACGTATCTAAAATTCATTAGGACAATTACTTTGTGTCAAAACTGTCTATGATCCGAAGGACACCGCATATCCATTATGTGCTATTTTGAAACATGTTTATGCCTATGTGTTAAACCATTGGCCATGGGGGTTGGGGACTTAACCGTGCTGTATTTTGTAGATGAACACCCACTTGAAATTTGACATAGTTCTCGAGGCATCGAATATGTTGAAAATATGGTGGGGTTGGGTGGACGTTGAAGAACAAAGTAAAATGACCAAGTGTCTAGGAAATTTCCCCTCTTTAATGGTTATTCCCGAGTGTAGGGACTTGATTGAGATCATCATAGGATATTAGGACCGAGATAGGATGGTATTTCAATTTGCGGACGACATAGAGATGCCCCCGACTTCAGAAGAACTTCGTGATGTGATAGACAACATTGGAAATTGTCTTAGAAGAAGAAAGAAACACGACCAACACCTCCTTATCCCATATAATCCTACCCTTAACCAAATCCTCAAGTTGTTATGCTTATCCCATGCCAGTTGGATATTCGGCCCAATCGTAGGGGACCAAACAAGGATTTATAGAACAAACTGGAGAGTTTAAATCCTTTGCCGAGTGGGAAGACACCCGACCTTTAGCCTTCGCCATTTGCTTATTAGGACTCATGGTATTCCCGAAAGATAGGAATCAAACCGTAGACACTCAAGTCATTTCGGTCACCCATGCCATCTTTTACGGCATAGCCACAAATGGGAAAATCAAATATTTTGACCTAATCCCTATCATCCTTGTTGATATAAACTGAGCCTTAAGCATGTGTCGAAGACATTACCATTACTTCGAAAGGTGTAATCTGCTTCTACAATGATGGATCATTAAGCATTTAAGCAAGGTCAAGGGTACTCAATATTTAACCAAACAAATAGGGAAGGACAGACCGTTACGCTTTATTTTCCGAACATGGGACAACAAACCAAACAGAGTTGGGATTTTATTTTTACGTAGCCTCAAAGAGGGTAGCATATAATGGATGTTCACCAACTTCATATCCGAGGCAGTTGTCATCAAGGGGAGAAAGTGTCCATTCATACCACTTATGGGAATTCGAGGGATTCACCCTTATATGCCTGCCCGAGTACTGAGATTGTTTGGCAGGACCTAAATCATTCCCCAAGTAAGAACCAAGGGGAAATTCATAGTTGACTACGAGGAAGACAAGATTTATATAGGTGGAGACACAGTCCGAGAATGGAATGGTCACATCACTTGGGGTCCAGAGACTTTAGCCCAAGACAGGCTTAACTTGGGTTGTGATGAGAATTACAAGGATTGGTTGAGGGCCCACTTGCAAGGTACCCTTGCTCTGGTCCTATCCTTTACCATTGTGTCCAAGACAATTCTTCAAAGGCAGAATTCAAGGCCCGCTTGATCCAAAGGCAAGCCGACAATAGAGATCAAAAATACGTGGAAAATATTAAGTACAATAAGACCGTCATAGATAACCTGAAACAAGAGTTGCTTTCCACACATGACTGCCTATTGGAGCTTGACGATCGAATGAAGAAGACAATGGACGATATTAACTTGATGAGTTTCACTGACAAGGGGGTTTGATGGTCTCCACATTTAGACCACCCTTTGAAGGGTCAAGAAGGCAAGGATAGCGAGAGCTTAGTCATCATCCACTGGAGGACAATTTTGTTGATTTTATCTCTTTATGCTTTTATGATCTTTTGCAATCCCCTAGGGGAAAATATTATTAATGAAATTATGATTTATGGGGGCAATGGTTTAATGCAAATGGCACATTTATGTTTCAAATCAGCTAGGTTGACTATTTTAGAAATGCGACTAGCTTGATTAATTTTCATGATTATGTGATTAAATGTTTGTATTTCATATTATTTCATTTGAATGATTTGTTGATATCATGTTCCGATTACGATCCAAAGAACAAAACAAAAAAAATACCTAAGCCACAATCCATAAAAAGCTAACCCTCTTGAATCTCCAAAAAGGTTGACTTGCTATCAATGGACAGACAAAGAATTCGAAGAAACACCGCTAGCAAGGAAGAAGGGTCGTACATGTTACTACTCATAGTTTTGTATGTTGAGATTCGTTGGATGTTAGTTTTCCTAGTCTTGCACACCGGAGTTGTCTTCAAGGTTATATGAAATTATACATGCCTATCTTATGGTTATGAGGGTTTAAGTTCATGTTTAGTATGTTACGAAAGGATTGGAGGTCAAGCGAATTGAAGAAATTAAGTTTGTTGAAACTTTGGTAAACCTTGGCCGAATTTTGGACAGGATTTTTTATCCAAATTGAGGGAGGCATATCTCTTAGAATATGAGGAGTTATGGAATGCATAACATATGTGAATTCAAGTTCAGCGAGTTTTCTTTTCAATGTACCTGACATATCGCAAATCGGAGAAGTACAGGAAAAGTACGGCCCGTACAAAATTGTACGTCCCGTACCTCATTTTCTAGAAAGTTGGAAATTTGACATTCTAGGTACGGTATAAATGTACGGGACGCACATTGAAGTACGTCCAATACATTTTAGGCGTACTTTATGTCGGTGAAAAATTTTCCTTGGCCTATATATTGATTTCCCAGGACTTGGGGCTCATTTGTTCACCAAAATAGAACCCCGGTGACCCTATAAGATCTCTTTATCATCCGTAAAACATTTCAAATCATTTCAAGAGAAGATCAAGCTCTAAAATCCCCAACTAGTTCATGCAAGGTGATTGTTCTTGTTTATACTTGGAGTTGTTGTGAATTTGGTCTTGAAGCAAGTTGTGTGAGTTGAAGTTCTCCAAGTATAAGATATGTTCTTCATCTTATTTCTTATGTTGAGTTTACTTGAAGGTTTATCAAGTCTTAAAGTGAAGAGAATCATAGTAGAGAAGTCATAAGGTATAAATTGACCTAATAAGCATTTCAAGGACTTAATCTTGGTGTAAATCATCTTGAATGTAGATTTGCAAGCTCAGAAAGGTAGACGTTGAGTGGCTAAGAAGACGATGAAGTATGTTAAGATTTCCTTTTCTTTCTTTTGGCATGATCATATTGATATGAACATATACAAATGTCCTTCATAATGACTCCATTCCTTTAAATATTGGAATTTTACGTTATTGATCTTCTTAAGATGTTATTGATCTTATTTCATGATTAATGATCTTGTCTCATGATTATTGATCTTGTTTATGGCCATTGATTCCTTCAAGGTGAGATATGTCGACGATGTTAGCTCCATAATGGTAATCAGAGGTATACAGACCTTACGTCACTCCGATGGAGTCGTAACATTTCATTGTACTCTCATGCATTCTTTATATATATGTAGCTATTTTCTAACACCGAGCCGCGCTATAGTGGGTCGGGTACGGCACCTATTGGGCACACTGATGTTGGGTACGGATAAACTGAGCCTAGTATGACCGAGTACGGATAACACCGAGCCTATTATGGGCGGGTACGGATGACACCGAGCCAATTATGGCCGGGTACGGTATTATGATATACGTATACGTATGAAAAATATTTTTTTAAAAGGGAAAAAGGCATGGTGTTTGCTTAAGAGGCATTTAGATGTACAAGTTATTCTCTTATCTCATGTTACCTTTATATCCTTATTATGTTGTTTTCCATGGGTTACATACTTGTTACGTTATTCGTACTGGCGTCCTTTTATTTGTGGATGCTGCGTTCATGGCCGCCGGTAGACAGAGAGACGGATCAAACCCTTAGGCTGCTTTCTCAGTAGTTGTACGGGTGAGCACTCCACTTGTTCCCGAGTTGTAGCTTGGTATGATTCTTTTTGTGTACATTGGGCATGGCGAGGTCCGAGTCCATTTTATTAAGTTATACAAATCGGTAGAGACTCGTAGATAGATATACACAGTTACATCTTTCATGACCTTCTCGGCCTACATTTTGTGGTATCATTATTTTGATAGCTTTATCGGCTTGTGTACTTGAGAACATCTTGCTGTGTCTCGTGTGTCTATATATATATATATATATATATATATATATATATATATATATATATATATATATATATATATAGAGAGAGAGAGAGAGAGAGAGAGAGAGAGAGAGAGAGAGAGAGAGGCTTGTGTCCCTTATAGTTTATGACATCTGTTAGTCAGCAATATTACCCACTCAGGTATAATTATGTGATGTACTTATATCTAGTGATGCTCGGTAGGTTAGCTCCGGGTGCTCACCATGGACCTCACGAATGGGTCGTGACAAAAGTTGTATCGGAAGCGATCTTGTCCTAGGATTGTCTACAAGTCGTGTCCTAAGTAAAGTCTTGTTTATGGGTGTGTTGCGTGCCACACTTATTAACGGGGAGGGATGAGGGCATTTTAGGATGGTTACCCCCTTTGAATTCAATCGTCAGAGCTAAGTCAAGGGTAAAATCTTAAAACCCCACCTCGTAGTTTTACAATTTGACGACG
>NC_081350.1:54810357-54870461 GCF_029784015.1 Lycium ferocissimum | reverse complement strand
ATATATATATAGAAAAATATTTTGGACAGAGCCTATAGCGGTCGATATCTATTGCATGCACACTACCGATCGTTCGGGTAACGGACAACACTCTAGCCTTGTTGGTGTATGTGGTACGAATGACACCGAACCTACACGGTTGGGTATGGTATTACTATATGTAGATGTGTATGTATGGAAGGTCTTCTTTACAAAAAGGGTGAATAGTTATGATGAATGTCTTATGAGGTATAAATGGCTCTTCTATCTTATGTTATCCTTTTATCTTCTTATCATGTTACTATTTATGCCTTACATACTCAGTACATTGTTCGTACTGACTTCATTTTTGTTTATGGATGTTGCGTTCATGCCCGCAAGCGGACGGGGGCGGACTCGATCCTTGGAAGCTCGCCGTCGGGGGTGCCCTAGCGAAGCTCCATTTGATTCGGAGTTGCAGTGGTTGGTATTATTCTTTTGTGTACATACATAGGCATGGAGGGGTCCTGTCCCATCTTTATGATGTTACATACTCTTTGTAGAGGCTCGTAGATAGTTGCGAATACCTAGATATCTCTCAGCTTTGTTGGCTCATATTTTGTATATTATTTTGATGGCCTTGTCGACTTGTGTATATGTATGGCCGTAGTTGATGATGTTGATATAAAAAGTGCCTTAGTCCGTTAGAATGTGTGTTACTGATGCGTAGGAATTGCGAGTTAGACATGTGGCTCACCTAGATATGATTGTGAAGGTATGATGAGAGGTGCTCGGTGGGATAGTTCCGGGTGCTCGTCTCGGCCCTCCGGTTGGGTCATGACATATATGGCCTGGCAGTAGATGATAGTGCCCGTCGTGTTATGAACCATGGTGCATTATGATACATAACCTGATAGTGGATGATGCTACCCACCATACTATCAACCATAGTGCATTGTTTGAGATATAGTCTGGTAGTAGGTGATGTTGCCTGCCATGTCAAGACCCATGGTGAATTGTTTGAGAAACTTATTCTCTGAATTAAAATGGGTTACAAACCCTAGTATGGTTTATTACGAACGAGTGACCCCTCCCCCCCCCCCCTCCCTCATGTTAAACAAATTATTATGTTCAATGACACTTACATCAAGTTATGTCTATGTTATTCATTTGAGATGCCCTTTCCCTCGTGCATCTCATTATGTTTATTCATCAGTTGGCTTTACATACAAGTACAATTCAAATGTACTTACGTCCTTTTTTGCCCAGGAATTTAATGTTAGACTTGATTTTGTGTTTGAACTCGCATTTTTTAGCTTTTTGTTAATTTATGAGTTTTTCTATCTTGACAATGTTTAAAAAAAAGAGAAAATAATTTGGTGAATTCATTTATGTTTTTATAACCACGCAAAGCGCAAAATACTTCACTAGTTAATATTATACAGTCAAATTTCTTTGTAACCGCATTGCTGGTTTCGAAATTTTGTGGTTGCTCAAGCGAATAACTGTTACACATCTATAATATCATTTGACATTATTTGGTTGTTATCGAGAGGTTTAATGCCAAATTCTAGCTCAATCTTATTTTGTATAAAGAAGGAAAAACTTTAGTGATGGCTTTATATATTCAAATAACATACTTTGTCATAAATAGTGTATTAAAGTACCAAAATATTTGGTCAAAATCTCTTGACCTATTATTGGTAATTTTAGATATTCTATCCCTATAAAAATGGTTAACTATTATATTACCATTAAAGAGATAGTTATTATAGGGGGTAATTTTACAAAGAACGTCTTTGTTATAAAGATGGTTATTGTTGTTATAGGTGAAAAACCGCTGCAGAAAGGTAAAGTATAACATTAAAAAATCAGTTACGAGAAAAAACATGGTTCTTATAATTAGATATTATTATAAAAGGATGTTGTTATAGAGAGGTCTGACTTATTTTATATTCCAAATAGAAAATTCTAAGAAAAACAATTTAATTTTGAGAACCGATGCTCCAATTTGCGTGTCGTCTATTTCAGAAGCTCCCTCATAATTATTTTGACTTGCTAGCCAAATTTGAAGTCAAATGAATATCATTTGGTTTACTTCGAGAGAAGGTTTCACTTTGGAAATTTTGACATTCAATTATTTGGATAAATTATTTACTTTGGGAAAACGTGCTCTGATTGTTAATCTGAAGATTCTGTTAGATTGGAAATATTAGTTATGATCTGTGAAAATTGATGGGGCTAATTTTAGAGTTCATCTGGTTGATTTTTAACAATTAAGCCAGTTAATGTTTAATATGCCTATCTATGGTGAAAAGATGGTCATGGGAAGAAATTAGACCTGGATCCGAGATTTGTTGTTTCTGTTAGCTTTGTTGTGATGTTTATGACTCCATTCCCGAGGTGATCGGATGAGAATCGAAGAAGAAAATCTAAGTTTTGGAATTTTGAAGGCTTAAGTTTGAGAAGTTTGACCAAAAGTGGACTTTTGGGTAAACGTGCCCGTAATGAATTTTGACAGTTTCAAGATGTCATTTATTACTTAGTCGAGTCGTTGATTCTGTTCCCGAGAGGTTCAGGTGTGATTTGAGTGGTTGGTTGAGAAACTAGTTTTGTCTATGATTTGGAGTTGACCATGGTCAACATCGAGTCAAGATGGTCCCATTTGGATGTTTTGAGAGTTCGAAAAGGTTCGTATGCTGATTTTGGACTTGTCCACAAATTTTGGTCAGATTTCGATGAGTTTCGGATGTGTTTGGGTTGTATGGTGTTTGTTTTTGGTTTCGATGTCATTTTGACCAAAAAGGATACCATAAAGAGCAAACGAGCTTTCATTTGTGTTTCGATTGAACCGTTAGATCCGTATCGTAATTTCAGAGCTGTAGCAACAAGAATCATCGCATTTTGCCATCGTATAAGGGAGATATGGACATTTTACTAAAATTTTGCCGTGCGGATTTTTCTTGTGGGATTTTTGCTGAAATTACGAAATTGACACTAGATCGTCCTTTAAATTTCTAATTTCTTCCAAAAATTGAAACCACCATATCTCACTCATTTAAGGCCAAATGAGGTGATTCAAAAGCTTAATTTGAGTGAAATTTTTTAGTGGAATTTCGCAAGGAATGTATTGGAGTAATCGAAAGTGAGCTTTGGGATCATTCTAGCAGCAGATATGGGTCGGACAGCTGGGCGTTTTCATTTTTATTATTTGCTTGGGGTTTCTCACAATCTTTGAAGCTCGATTTTGGGAGACTTGAAGAGACTCTTTCAAGAATGATCATTTGGGTAAGATTCTATGATTATTCCATCGTTTAGTAGGATTTTTCATACTAAGATTCTTTAATTAAGGGAAGTAAATTGGGGATTTGAAACCCTAGGCTTGAACTTGGTTATTCTTCAATTAAACATGAATTAGTGGATGGATTTCACTCCTTTTTGGTATATATGCTCCATAACTAATGGTAAACTGATTTTGAACTATTTTTTTTTTAATTTTGCCCTTCGTGGCTCGGATTCCTATTTTTGAAGACTTTTTGGGTTCGGATTTAAAGTATGTTAATATGGGTACCATTGGATTCGTATGACTTCCTAGATTAATAATTTGACCTTATTGAACCCGATTTTCTTATGAAATGACCATTTTGCCCCTTGAGGTTAGGAATGGGTTTTTGAACTAACTTTTTGATCCGAAATTTTTCTAAGACTATGACGGGTATCCTTCGAATTCTCTCATTTTCCTCATTCCATGAGTTAGGGTTTGGGACTTGATTAGGAATATGATTATTTGGGTATTTTCTTCTTCATTCTAATTTCATAATTCGGATATGTTTAGACTTCCATTATCTCGAGGCACAAAGGAAAGGCAAGACCAAGATTTGACTTTTGGAGATTTTCTGTTTGGCTTTCCAGGTAGGTTACGGTTTACCTTACGGTGAGACTTCGATTAGCGAAGCATATATTTAGATGATATTGTCGGAGACTGCATGTAAACCTTCGAGTGTGAAGTTGGGTTTAATATTGCCTTAGGTTGAGCCTTATTGTATGATTTGGGGGCTAGCCACCCTGTTGTGTTGTGACTTATCTTATTCTATTTATTGTTGGCTCGTTGCCACGTGAGATATTAGATATAGGTGACTAGTGATATATTTTGATGATGATATTGTAGCACCTTACTTGTTGATGTTGAGACGAGGATTATGATACTATTGTGGCTTATTGTGTTGCCTTTTATTGATATTATTGGTGTGCCCGTGTGTGGTACTGTTTGAGATTGATTTGATTATTAATATTGCACTTATTCGTTGCATGCATTCTTATCCTTCATGATATATTGTTGATACATTGATGATATAAAAAGAAACATTGTTATGGGCTGGGCTCAATTGGATGAGAGTGACGTGAGGACCGATGTCTGATATTTATCCCGAAATTGAGGTAGGAGTGCTGGTAGAGATTACCGAGGTTTTTGCCAAAATCGTGAGGATACATGGACTTCGCGGGTCCCCCATAGGTTGTGTTGCCGAGATGTGATGTTCCATCATCGGAGTATATATTTACGGTGCATAAGCATTGCATTCACACTTCATACATTATTGCATTGCATTGCATGATTTGGCTTCATGTGATATTCCTGTGATTTATTGTGATACCATTGTGATATACGGATTTGGTGTTGATATACTGAGACCTGGTACATTTGAACTTAGAACAGTGGTACGTATTGTGATATACAGATTCGGTAATGATATACTGAGACTTGGCCCAATTGGGCGTTATATGGGTGATATGTATTGCAATTGATGGATTCAGATTGGATATACTAAGACTTGGCACAGTTGGGTTTAGATGCAATAACATAGGGGATGACTTGTACTTTGTTATTGGCTCGCGTTGATTTGTACCTCGTTGATTTACCCGCTTATCTTATTTTATTGTCTTGGTATATTAGTCGGCCTAATAATACCTACCAGTACATGTTGTTTGTACTGACCTACACTTCTTTGCATTCTCTTATGGATGCATAGTACTTGCCAGGTTTCTCCTCACCTCCTCGTGGTTGATTTTCGAGTTGATGTCGAGTCTATTTAGGGTGAGCATGATAACGTTCCTTTGCTTTGAAGACTCTTCTAGCATTTTATGCCTTATTTCCATTCTGAGACATCATTTGAGACTTCTTATTATATTATTCAGACTTGTAGTATTTAGTGGAGCTCTTGTATGACCAGATCAAATACTGGGGTGGTTTTTGATTTACTTCCGCATTATTCCCTCCATTCCAAAATAAGTGACTCTTTTAGCTCATGCACGCGCTTAAGAAATTGCTCACTCCTAGAAAATTAGGAGTGTTTTACCAACTTACCCCTAATTATATTTTAAGTTAACATTGGGTATTGAGTAGTAGTTAATTAAAACTTTAGTTGGATGAACAATTAACGAGGGGGTATCATTAAACCTTCAACTAACAAAGATTTCAATTTTAAATCTACATTATGAATGAAAATTTGACGGAGCTGTTAAATGTATGTTGTTGAAAAAATTAAATTACCCATGCCCGAGCTGGATTAAATGAAACCATTGGCTGGATTGAACTTTTAATCCACTCCAATAAAATCATTAACTTAACCATTTAGTACAAATCTATCTTGTCATGATTTTTAATAAAATTCCTATTCAATTTATCTATCCATAATTCATCGCCAATAATTTAACAAATTAGCCAAAAATAAAACAAACTTCAGTAAGAAAAAAAAAAAGAAAAAAAAATAAAATAATTAGAGAAAAGATAATTAAAAACGTGATAAAAGGAGAAGAGTTATCCTAGCATGATACTGTGTATAATGTGAACACCATTTCGTTTGACATAAATTGTGCTTATATAATTAAATGTCTAGAAAAAAAATGTAATTAATGAATCTTGATTACTTAAACAAGGGCAATTTTGGTAGAATTTGTCAAAAATATTCTTGAAATCCAAAAACGTCACTTATTTTGGAACAAAATAAAAAGCTAAAAGGACACTTATTTTGGAATGGAGGGAGTATTATATATTCATATGTCAGACTTACGTTACATTATCTTCTTCTTCTATTTATACTGTGTTTGTGAATGTTGGGTTAAGGGTTCGCCTATCGAGGTGGGATAGGTAGGTGCACACGTGACTTTGTGAAATTGGGTCATGAAAAGTTGGTATTAGGGCCCTAGGTTACTTGATCTATAATACAAGAGGGTGTCTAGTAGAGTCTTGTGGATCGGTACGAGGAGCTCTGTATCTATCTGCGAGAGGCTATAAAACATTTTAGGAAACTTTCGATTCTTTCATTCTCTTGTGCGGCTTCATTCAAATTGGTATCAGGACTTTCTTATCTTAATCACCCACGGAGAGTGGAAACTCATCCTCGAATTCTTATGTGAATGGTCGATCTATGACGTGTTGTGGTATGGTACGAGATGTGTTATTCTGATTTGGACGCGTGATCAAGTTCAGTTTCTAGCTATGGCTTAGCGATTCGATTGTGCTGAGTCGCTATTAGATTTGGTTGTTATGTGGAGTCACAATTAGATTTGGTTGTTGTGTGGAGTCGCGATTAGACTCGTTTATCATGGGGAATTTCTTGAGAAATGGGGAAGACTTTTGTTGAAGGCATGTAGCGAAGTAAGATTTCTTAGGGTATTTTGATATAAGTATTTTTCATGTTAATGGGACGGAGGCGTAAGGAAGAGGATTTAGATAGACTAATCAGTTATTAAGAAGAGAAAAAATAGTATTTGCTGTGCTTGTAAGGATGAGTTTGCAAATGGGTATGAGAGTGGATTTCATATTCGGTCGCGAAAAGTTAAGTTGGACTTCGACGTGACGATATGTATCACGACCCAACCGGAGGGCCTTGACGGGTACTCGAAGCTAACCTACCGAGCACCTCTTAGCATACTTCTCATAATTATATCAAGGTGGACCACACAGCTAACTCATAATTATCACTAACTGAAAGAGACACAAGTTCATTAAATATTTGCATGTCAATATAATCATGATCAACTATGTCAATATGCACAAGCCAACAGGGCTGCCAAAAAGATATATAAATATGAACTGGTGAGGTTATAGAACATCTAACTATATACATCTGTCTATGAGCCTATACAAGGACCACATAACATCATAAAAATGGGACAGGACCCCGCCATACCCATTTATGTACGCAAAAGAATAATACCACTAAACTCCAACCCCGAAAAAAATAGTGCGCTCTTGTGCAATCACTGATGAAGCAACCTAGAGGTCTGATCAATCTCCCTACCTACCTGCGGGCATGAACGCAACGTCCACAAATAAAAGACATTAGTACGAATAATATACTGAGTATGTAAAGCTTGAGTAACAAAACAATAGAGATATGTAGTGTAAGATAAAGAGATCAATCTGTACCTCTAAATTCCTCTTAAGGCGGATGTCATGCATAATTAACCTTTCCCTAAAGAAAACATTTTCATGCACACATATATAATGTTACCGTACCCGGCCATATAGGCTCGGTGTCAACCGTACCCGGCCATAACAAGGCTCGGTGTTATCCGTACCCAACTGCAGTGGTGTGCACAATAAGTATCGTAACCGACCGACTATAGCGCGACTCGATGTTAGAAAATAGCTATATATATATATATACATATATATATATATATATATATATATATATATATATATATATATATATATATATATATATATATATAGAGAGAGAGAGAGAGAGAGAGAGAGAGAGAGATATAAAGCATGCATGAGTATCCAAAGGAAAAATTACAACTCTATCGGAGTGACATAAGGTCGACGAACCTCCGATTACCATTATAGAACCATCATTATCACTATATCTCTCATCAAAGGGTCAACTATCATAAGATGAGGTCAACAACGGTGCACCGTCATCAATAATATCATGAAAACATTGAGAATCATAAGCTTCTAGCATTTTTAGGAATAGGGACATTATGGATATAATGTGTAAGTTTACAACAAAGTAATCAGGCCTTAAGAAAGAAATGGTTAGCCTTAACATACCTTTTCGTCTCCTTAACTACTTAACGTTCTCCTCCCAAGCTCGCAAATCTACATTCAAGAGAATTCGTTCTAGAGTTAAGTCTTGAGAACACTCTTAAGTTGAAACTAGAGTAACTAATGAGCTAGCGGAATTTGGGTAGCACTTCCCCTATTTTGTCTACTTCCACCAAATTTCAAAATAACTCCCAATCAACAATAACAACCTCCACGATACCATAATCAAGGAATTATATTCAATTTAGTCTTAAATCAATCAAAAATTCCCTTTCAAATTCAACTCATAACCATCAACTTCAATTCCATACTTTGTGACTTCTCTACTATGATTCTTTCCTCCCAAAGACTTACTAAAACTTTAAACCAAATCAATCATATAAACAATATGGAGAAAATACCTCATAATATAAGAACTTCAATTCACTCAACTTCTCCCAAGATCAAGTTCATCACAACATTGAAGAGGAGAAAGAACAATCATCTTCTATGGGTTATCTTGAGGTTTTGATGTTTGATTTTCTCTTTTAATGGTTTGGAAGGTTTTAGAATATTAGATAACCTTCAAGAACCCTCTATTAATGTGGAGATAAGAGTGTGGAAAGTGGGTGTGAAGAATGAGATCGTTTGGAACTTTAAAAGGTTTTAAAAACGCTCCTCCGCTCTAACTTGCGTTGGAGATCGGCACCACATACTTAGTATGCGGCCGCATCTCCCCTCCTATTACTTGGGGAAATGTTGGGAAGTGAGGTGCCAAAATTTTGGGAGTTTTCGGCCAGTATGCTACACAACATACTTGATACGCGGCCGCATATTGCCCCAGATTTCAAATTTTCGCGAAAATGCATTCTTTCCATTCATTTTACCTCCAATCCTTATGAAACCTTCTTGGTACTTGTATAAAACTTCATTAACCATCTAAGGATCCATATATATTCAGCCCAAGGTGATGCTAAGCAATTTATAACACAAATGATACGAAATCTTCCCAAAACATGACTCCAATTCCAATCCTTCAACGAACTTACCTCAGCCGCTTCATTTAACTTCGAAACCTTAAGGTACATACTTAAGATTGTTAGATACACTCCTTAACCTTGTAAGGTCTTCATATCCACTTTAGTCTTGATTTAGTTTACTTATAATGCAAACGACGTGAAATTTCCGAAGTGTAACATTCTTCCTCCCTTAAGAACATTCGTCCTCGAATGTTAGACTCTTAGGGATTCTACAAAAAATTCATCAGAGTTTCCCCTGTACATAAGCCACTACCAACCTATCACAACAACCCAAAGTACACAATGCCTTACATGGCCATAACAACAATAAAAATAATGGCCCCACACGACTAAGATATCATAAAAAGTAAGCATTACGCACCTGAAGACAATGGTGTCTCTGTCTGAACCTCCTTTGGGAGTGGAAACAAATGCGGATATCTAGACTTCATATCTTCCTCAGCTTCCTAAGTCATTTCTTCCCTATTATTTCTTCTTTATAGAACTTTAACTAAAACAATATCTTTAGTTCTTAATCTCTGAACTTATCTATCTCGAATAGCAATAAGAACTTCTTCATAAGATAATTGCTCGGTAACCTGAACATCATCTATAGGTACAACTCTGGAAGGATCTCCAATGTACTTACGAAGCATTGATACATGGTAAACCGGATGGTCATACTCCAAATCTGAAGGTAGATCTAACTCATAGGCTACCTGGCCCACTTTGCGTGCAACCTTGTAAGGCCCAATGTACCGAGGAGTAAGCTTACCCTTTTTACCTAATCTCATGACGTCTTTCATCAGTGACACCTTTAAGAATACCCAGTCGTCAACTTGGAATTATAGATCTCGTCGGTGATTATCTGCATAAGACTTCTGACGACTCTAGGCTGTCAATAATCGGTCGTGAATAAGCTTGACCTTCTCCACCGCTTGCTGGATCAAATCTAGCCCTATTAATTTGGTCTCTCCTACTGTAAACCATCCAATTGGTGATCTACTCTTTCGCCTATATAAAGCCTCATACGGGACCATCTGGATACTAGAATGATAACTGTTGTTATAAGAGAACTCAATGAGTGGTAAGTGATCATCCCAATTACCTCCAAAGTCTAAAACACATGCCTTTAGCATATCCTCGAGAGTCTGAATGGTACGTTCAGCTTATCCGTTAGCCTGGGGCTGAAATGTTGTGCTAAGATTCACCTGAGTCCCCAAATCCTATTGAAAGGACTTCCAGAAGTTAGCTGTAAACTGCGCGCCCCTATCGAAAATAATGGATAATGGAACACCATGGAGTCGTACTAGCTCTTTGATATAAAGCTCTGTATAATCTTCAGTTGAGTATATAGTTCTGACAGGTAGAAAATGAGTCGATTTCGTAAGTCTATCCATAATTACCCAGATGGAATCATACTTACGTTGAGAACGAGGCAAGCCTATAATAAAATTCATATTAATTACTTCCCATTTCCAAGTCGGAATTTCCATAAGTTGTAGCAATCCTCCAGTCTTTTGATACTCGATCTTTACCTGCTGACAGTTAGGACATTGAGTTACGAACTCTGCTATGTCTTTCTTCATTCCATCCCACCAGTAAATTGACTTGATATCATGATGCATCTTCATCGCCCCCGGATGAACAGAATAACGGGAACAATGGGCTTCCCCCAAAATCTGGCGATGTCGCCCTGCAATATCAGGAACACATAATCTGCCTCTATATCTGAGAACTCCATCTACAGAAATCTCAAATGGTGAATTTTTCTTCTGAGGGAATGTATCTCTATAATGAACTGACATGGGATCTTCATACTGGCGCTTTTTCACCTCAACTATTAAAGACAAAGCAGCTGAATTCTGAATAGTAGCTCCCGTATTGCCCGAGTCCATTAAACGAACTCCTAGGCTAGCCAGCTATTGAAGCTCATGAGCTAACTCCCTCTTCTCTGGCTGAACATCACATAAGCTACCCATGGATCTACGGCTAAGGGCATCGGCTACGACGTTCGCTTTCCTCGGATGGTATAAGATGCTAACATCATAATCTTTCAATAGTTCCAACCATCGCCTTTGCTGCAAGTTCAACTCCTTCTGCTTGAAAACATACTGGAGGCTTTTGTGTTCTATATATATATATCAACATGCACGCCATACAAATAATGCCTACACATCTTTAATGCATGAATTACCGCAGCCAACTCTAGATCATAGGTTGGATAGTTTTTCTCGTGTTTCTACAACTGCCTCGCAGCATAAGCAATAACTTTATAGTGCTGCATCAATACACAACCTAACCCAATGCCTGAAGCATCACAATAAATGACATAGCCCTCCGATCCTTCTGGAAGTGTCAAACTGGGCCGAAGTCAATCTGTCTTTCAATTCCTGAAAACTGCGCTCACAAGTATCTGTCCATTGAAATTTAGCTGATTTCTGAGTAAGCTTCATCAGTGGTGCAGAGATAGAAGAAAAAACATCTACAAATCTTCTGTAGTAACCTGCCAAACCCATAAAACTACGGACTTCAGTAGGTGTTGTAGGTCTTGGCCAAGTCTTTACAGCTTCAATCTTCTGGGTATCCACCCGAATACCATTAGCTGAAATAATATGCCCTAGAAAAGTCACAGAATTCAACCAGAAATCACATTTAGAGAACTTTGCATATAACTTCCGAGCCTGAAGAACTCTAAGGACAGTACGTAAATGATTTGCATGCTCTGCCTATGATCGAGAATATACCAGGATATCATCGATGAAGACAATCACAAACAAATCTAGGAAAGGCCTGAATATACTATTCATCAGATCCATGAATACCGTCGGTGCATTAGTCAACCCGAACGACATTACCCGAAAATCGAAATGACCGTATCTAGTTCTGAAGGCCGTCTTCGAAATGTCCTTCTCTCTAACCCTCACCTGGTCGTATCTTGATCTGAGATCTATTATCGAAAACCATTTGGCACCCTGCAGCTGATCAAATAATCATCAATTCTTGGGAGTGGATACTTGTTCTTTATTGTCACCTTATTCAGCTGCCTATAGTCGATACACATCCGTAACGAACCATCTTTCTTTCTTACAATCAATATTGGCATAACAAGAAGCCAACCAATCCATACCCATGATGACATAAAAATCTACCATATTCAGCTCAATCAAATCTGCTATGGTACAACGGTCCTGGAGACTACGACCACGCAATTTCTATATACACGTCTAGCTATAACTGGGTCACCAATGGGTGTAGATACTTCGAAAGGTTTAATTGACTCAGGTTTCACCCCAAACTGACCGGCAATATAAGGAGTAACATATGACAATGTAAAACCTAGATCAATCAATGCATATACATCATGAGAAGCTACTGATAATATTCCTGTGACTACATCAGGTGAGGACTCGAGATCCTGTCGCTGAGCTAGTGCATAGATGCGATTTTGAAGACCGCTCGAACTAGATGTTCCCCCTCTACCTCTACCACGGCCTGCTGGTACATGTGAACTCTGCCCCAGAGGGAGTAATGATGATGAAGAACCAGCTGCGGGCCCTATGGTCTGGACCATACCTCTACCACCTCTCGATGGGCAGTCATGCATAATATAGCCTGGCTGACCGCAGGCATAACAAATATCTGAACCTAATTGGCACTCTCCCCAATGTAGCTTACCACACTAAGTACATCGTAGTAAGCACGACCTCATCTGGCCTGAATCACCCCAATACTGAGAACCCGAAACTCTGATCCAGTCCTGAATGAATAGGTCAATCAAAACTCTAGCTTGAAAATGATGGAGGTACACTGGTCAGTGAATGGCCTGAGTGCCCATAATATTGTTGCCTCTGACCCTCTCTGAATTCACTAACAACGCCTGAGGATCTGACCTTCTTACTATAGCCCTTATCATACTTAGGATCGCTTCTCCGCTGCTGCTGTCACTCCTCAAGATTCTGGCCATGGGCCTGTATACGAGAAATATCCATACCTTCCTGAAGTGAGGCCATAAAACAATCATCAATCAAATGTGGACCCAAACCACTCACAAAACAGTGAACACGATCTCCCATGTCAGCCACCACAGCTGGAGCATACCTAGCCAAAGAATTAAAATGAAGGATATACTCTCAAGCACTCAGGTTTCCCTGTCTGAGGTTCGAGAACCTATCAGTTTTGGCCCATCGAACCTCTGGCGGCAAATAATGCCAAAGGAAAGCATCCACTGTCACGACCCAACCCCGTAGGCCGTGACTAGTGCCCGAACTGGGCACCCAAACACACTTATCAAACAGAATCACGTACGGATGGCTTATATATCTATAAATATCAAACGTGGCTCCAAATGGACGCATACAAACACATAAACTGTACAGAAGCCGGTAATGCTGTCATAATATACATAACGCGTCAAAGCATATTTACACACGCAGCTGACAAGGCTGCCACGGCGGATGGGCCGCCCAAACATAACTCACACATCGCATCCGAACAAAACTATACATAACCCACATCTATGTCTACAGACCTCTAGTACAGAACAACCGAATCAGATGACGGGACAGGGCCCCGCCGTACCCTGAATAAACATAATCATATACATCGGAAGAGTATATACCCAAAACACTAGCTCCACAACAAAGGGAGCACTCTGAACAGCAGAATGGAAATCCTACGCCGATAGATCACCCAAAGGCGTATCCGTACTGGCGGGCATGAAACGCCCCCGAAGAAAGGGGGTCGATGCGGAATATGTATTGAGTATGCAAAGCGTAAGATATAATAATAAATCTGAGTCATAGTCGAAGCGGAGGTGCAGAAAGTGAACATAATAACCAGAATACCAAAATGCTGTCATCTGACCCGCACGTCATGCAACAGAGGTACAGAAAACAAATATAACGATCAGAATGTCAACACGCTTACTCCTGAAACACAGATCATACATATACATACCGAAGCACATCATAACATTATACCTTATCATATGAGCTGACATTAACCGATGTGGGATTCGCCTAAACCAATGTGGGATTTGCCTAGACCAATGTGGGATTTGCCTAAACCAATGTGGGATTTATCTAGACCAATGTGGAATTTTGCGTCATCATTGGGTTTGCCCCACCATTGGGTTTGCCCCACCACTGGGTTTGCCCCACCACCGGATCTGAAACTAACTGATCATATTTCCGAATCCATATACATAACATACAACATAGCATACATACACGGATACCCGACCGAAAGGGGCTCGGCGTGCCGGTCATATCATAACACCAGAATATATACGCATCGGTAAATCAGACCATCATATCATATCTCAGAATACAACATAGTGCGTGCGAAAACATAACCGACTCGGGACTTGGCGAAAAATGTAACCAAATACAGTTCAAAACAATTTCGAAGACTTAATATGTTAATCACAACGAACCGTCATTTATAAGCCGAACGTGCAATCAAATCGATTTTCTTTCGAATATCACTCGGGAACATCGCACACCAGATTTCATAAATCATAATTACGTACCAAAATCATGTGCATGAGATCATTGTCATAAATTCAAAAGATAAGTAAAATAGTCATAGTTGAAATCGGAATAATAATTACAACATTCTCTTTCAAAAGTTGTCGAAATTACATAAAGGAACGTCGCGGGACCCGCGGACGGGCGTAGGCCCGAGCTGGGCCCGCCAATGGAAAACATACTCGTCTAACATCATAAAACCTTCTAAGAAAATCTCAAGGCAATCCGAGCTTTTCTGTGAAAGTTATGGGCGTTTGTAGTTTTAGAATCGTTTAAGAATAAAAACCTCTATTTTTTTTTGAAAAATTAAACTTTCATATAACTTTGGTAAATCAATACTTCTAAGGACATAAGGATCAATATTTCATCATATCAAACATATGAATACCAAGAAACAAATGCGTATCATAGACATGCTCGGATTGCGAGAATAGAGTTTTCTCGAAGTTCGTGTCATAGCCTATTTTTTTAACTAAGGCATGACAAAGAAAGAAGGTTGCTTTACATACCTCGTACGCACTCAACGCTAATCCAAACTCAAGCTAAAGCCAATCTACGCCTCAGGCTCTCCAAGGTCTACAAACAAGTCAACGGATATCAATTATTAGCTATAGCCATTTTGGGCATTTAATTCCAATTTCGCCCTTAATTCTACAGAAATTTGGGCCGCATTTCCCCTGTAAATAGGCCACCCCGAGAATTTAACTCGGCCAAAATCAACAACAACAACAACAACAACCAAATTAATAAAGAATTTTGGAGGGCCAAAATCAACAACAACAACCAAATTAACTTGACCTAAAGAATTTTGGAGGGTCCAAATTAATAAAATCACGGACTCTGGCACTGACAGCCCTATCACCATGACCCGCACCCCGCCGCTGGTCCCGAGCGCCTATGGCCGGGGACAAGAACCGAATAGCCCTCTCGTCCCCGACGAGGCATCCGATGGAGGGCCCGGGGGTGCTGGAGATGGAACTCCTCTATGCTCCTCTGGAGCGGGCGGAGTGTGAGAGGACCGAGAGGGAACCTCATTCTGAGACTCACCCTCCTCCACATCTATAGGCGGTACTCGTTTAGTCCTCCTACCTACCGCAAACTTGCCCTTCGGGGCCGCTGTAGCTTTTCTCTTCACAGACATTACTGAAATCAAAGCACACGATTAGAAAAAAGGAGTGTCCTTAAAACATGGCTCTATCGCACGATCTAAGATGAGAAAGAAAGGTCAATCATTCCTCAATGCCTGCAGCCTCCTATTTATAAGTGTAGCGCGCTTCACACCCATAAACAAGACTCTACTGGACACGGCTCGTAGACACTTCCTAGAACAAATTGCTTTGATGCCACTTTTGTCACGATCCAAACAGAAGGCCATGATGGGTACCCGGAACTAACCTACCAAGCACCTCTTAGCATACTTCTCATAATCATATCTAGGTGGAACACACGGCTAACTCATAATTATCACCAACTGAAAGAGACACAACTTCATTAAATATATGCACGTGAGTATAATCACGATCAACTATGTCAATATGCATAAGCCGACAAGGCTGCCAAAAATGATATACAAATATGAACCGGCGAGGTTATAGAACATCTAACTATATAAATCTCTCTACGAGCCTCTACAAGTAGTGCATAACACTATAAAGACAGGACAAGATCTCCCCATGCCTATATATGCACGCAAAAGAATAATACCACTAAACAGCAGCCACGAAACAAATGGAGCGCTCCTGTGCAATCACTGATGAAGCAGCCTAAGGGTTTGATCCATCTCCCTACCAACCTGCGGGCATAAACGCAGCGCCCACAAATAAAAGACGTCAGTACGAATAATGTACTGAGTATGTAAAGCATGAGTAACAAGACAATAGAGATATGAAGATAGCGTAAGACAAAGAGATCAATCTGAACCTCCAAATTCCTCTTAAGGCGGATGTCATGCATACTTAACCTTTCCCATATATATATATATATATATATATATATATATATATATATATATATATATCATGCATGAGTATCTAAATGAAACATTACAACTCTATCGGAGTGACATAATGTCGGTGAACCTCTGATTACCGTTATAGAACCATTATTATCACTATATCTGTCATCAAAGGGTCATCTATCATAAGATGAGGTAAAAAACAATGCACAAGATCAATAATATCATGAGAACATTGAGAATAATAAGCTTCTAGCATTTTTAGGAATAGGGACATTATGGATATAATGTGTAGGTTCACAACAAAGAAATCATGCCTTAAGAAAGAAAGGGTTAGCCTTAATATACCTTTTCTTCTCCTTAACTACTTAACATTCTCCTCCCAAGCTCATAAATCTACATTCAAGAGAATTCGTTCTAGAGTTAAGTCTTGAGAACACTCTTAAGTTCAAACTAGAGTAACTAATGAGCTAGCGGAATTTGGGTAGCACTTCCCCTATTTTGTCTACTTCCACAAAATTCTAAAACAACTTCCAATCAACAATAACAACCTCCACGATACCATAATCAATGAATTATATTCAATTTAGTCTTAAATCAATCAAAAATTCCCTTTCAAATTCAACTTATAACCATCAACTTCAATTCAGTACTTTGTGACTTCTCTACTATGATTCTTTCCTCCCCAAGACTTACTACATATTTACACCAACTTAATCATATAAATAATATGGAGAACATACCTTATAATAGAAGAACTTCACTTCACTCAACTTCTCCCAAGATCAAGTTCATCACAACATTGAGGAGGAGCAAGAACAATCATCTTCCATAGGTTATCTTGAGGTTTTGATGTTTGATCTTCTCTTTTAATGGTGTGGAAGGTTTTAGAATGTCATAGAACCTTCAAGAACCCTCTATCAATGTGGAGAGAAGAGTGTGGAAAAGTGGGTGTGAAGAATGAGATCTTTTGGATCTTAAAAAATGTTTTAAAAAGGCTCCTCCGCTCCAACTTACGTTGGAGATGCGGCACCACATACTCAGTATCTTTGCAGCTTCTCCCCTTCTCTTCCTCGGGGAAATGTTGGGCAGTGAGGTCTCAAAATTTTGGGAGTTTACGACTAGTATGAGGCATAGCATACTTGATATGTGGCGACATATTACCCTAGATTTCCAATTTTCGCGAAAATGCGTTCTTTTCGATTCGTTTGACCTCCAATCCTTATGAAACCTTCTTGGAACTTGTATAAAACTTCATTAACCATCTAAGGAGCCCTATATATTCCTCTCAAGGTGATGCTAAGCAATTTATAACACAAATGATACAAAATCTTCCCAAAACATGACTCCAATTCCAATCCTTCAACGAACTTACTTCCGCCGCTTCATTTAACTCAGAAACCTTAAGGTACATACTAAAGTTTTTTGGATACCCTCCATAACCTTGTAAGGGCTTCATATCCACTTTAGGCTTGAGTTAGTTTACTTATAATGCAAACGACGCGAAATTTCCGAAATGTAACAATATGCTAGTGGTTGTGGGTTCTTTTAGGGAAAAGATTATCAGTTCTAGATCTGAAAGAAATGTTACTTGTGATGAGTGGAGACTTAAGATTTTGGGCAGCTGTGGTCCTGATCTGTCAGTAAAAGGTGTTACCGATGAGGTTGATTGGTTTCTTCGAGGTTTAAGGGCAGAAGGGGAATTGTGAAATCAAGAGCTGGTTGATTTGAGAGTTATGTTGCGAACATAAATGGTAGAATAGACATAAGGTTTCAGTGTTGAGTTGGTATGTTTGGTTATGTTGTGGGCCAATGAGAGCCAATGGTTCACTAATAGAATGACTCTCTTTGTTGGACAAGTGCGGCGTTAGTACTCGAGCTATCGAGTGTTTCGTTCAACAATTGGGATGTTCGGAGTGGTAAATCAGTGATGAGGTTGAATTCATTCGAGTTGTGGAGAACATTTAGGAATTTAATTTAAGGAAATTTGAGCAAAGGCACCTTGGTGGAGATATATGGGGGCATTAGTAGGACTTTGTATGTGATACGCTAGATTTAGAAAGTAATCAGTTTTAGAGTTGAGCGAGTTAAGGAAAATCTAGGGTGTAGAGTATGCGGAATATATTACGTGGGTTCGAGAAATAGTCAGACGATGGCGGTGTATGTGAACTGATAGAAGTTTAGGAATTGAAGAGTCAAGAAAAGGTATTATTGATTGAGAATCGATAAGAATAAGGTACATCTTAGGGATTTCTTAGATTAGTATGGATTGTGGTGTTGTTTTCTTGCATATTTCAGATGTAGTGTGATTGTTGAGTAGCTTAAAGCAGGAAGTCTACAGAAATGGACTAAGTGATACGACATAGTTCCATGAGGTTTCGTGATTAGCGACTAGTGAGAAGCAAACTTCAGGTAACCGACATGTTAAGGCTTATGGAAGTGGCTTGTGTGGTGCACAGTTGAACAAATTTCATAACACTCTTCAGTGGATGAGTTAGTGTGGTTTAAGGGAAAGGAATTGTGAAAATCCCTATTATGTGAAGGCCAAAGTTATATTTTCAAGATGAGACTATATTCGTGGTAGTGTATTATGTTGCAAGTAATATTAACTGGATAGCTTGGGTGAGCACTTTAGATATTATGGACTTGGGAGTAATTACGTGAGGTTTAGAGTGATAGTTGTAAGATTTGATACTTTCAGAATTGTTATGGGTATATCGAGGTGTTACAGCGATATCCTATGGTTAAAGGGGTATTGTATGAGGCTACAGGTTTTGCGTCAAAAATTTTAGGGCTGTATCGGATTTGATCATCGGGCAAAGGTTAAGAAACATGAAGATTGAAATCATAAGGTATAGTTCTTTGGTACTAAGTTGACAACTTGGGTAGGACTCGGCTTTTGGAGTCGAGGGTGACAGAAATGATTGATTATGCGTGAGGAAAAGATTAGAATTGGACGCCACAAATGTGTGATAGGAATGCGATTGGTTTCGAAAAGTTGGAGTCAATTTGAGTGACTATAGGTGGTATTCAGGGGTTGTGCATTCATTCCGGGTCAGGATTGTTAGATTAGAGCTTGATGGACTATGTTTATATTCCCAGAAGGACTTATGGGTCTCCTAGCAAATCACCCTCATGGATTCGATGAGTTTCAGTTCAGATTTGAGGTACGATAGGTTTTACTGAGCTTTATCAAGGTTGCGAGTGGACTTAATGATAATTTACCGAGAAACTACTTGGATAGATGTAATGGTTTACGTCGGTACTTGGTAATGATTTGAGGAGGTACCATGATCGCGAGAGGTCTTTAGAGTGGTCAGATGGTTTCCTATGAACTTGGCTCGGTGAGGTATTCAGTGGTATATTTTTTTGTATTGTGATTTGAAGGTCTAAGAAGACTTGAAACTAGCGAAGTCGGCTATGAGTAAGATCAATTTGATGGAATTGCTTAGAGTTTCTCCTATAAAGAAAGAATTTTGTTCTAGCAAGAGTAAGTCATGGTTACGGGCTTGTGTTTATGTGTTTCGAAGAAGTCGTGGTTCAAAGAACGGCTTTAGATGGGTGAAAGAAAGGTTAGCAGAATCATACTATTTTACCGGTTCAGAGTGGGCTATGATTGTGTCTATTTCAAAAGGATTGTGTTAGTTTTAGGAATGTTGTGGGACCTACCGATCTCGTTTAGAGGTATGGTTATATCAAGTTAGAGAATTTCAGCAGAAGCAGTTCTTATATGGGGATCATCGGTGAAAGAAATTTTAACTATGGGAAATATGAAAAATTGGGTCTTTTAGCTAAGTTTTTTGACCGATAAGATGAATGAGCAGTGATTTTGGCTTATTTCGTGTCGTGGAGGCTTCCGTATTGTTATGTTAGAGATTTCTTGGTTGTCGTCGGCTTTTGTACTCTTCTTTATCGTTCGAGGATGAACAGTTGTTTAATTGGTATATGATGTAACGACCCGATCGGACGTTTTGAGAATCGGTGCTCCAGTTTGTGTGTTGTATACTCCATAAGCGCCATTATAACTATTTTGATTTGCTAGCCAAATTTGAAGTCAAACGAATATCATTGGGTTCACTTCGAGAGAAAGTTTCACTTTGGAAATTTCGGCATTTAATTATTTGGATAAATTGTTTACTTTGGGAAAACGTGCTCTGATTGTTAATCTGAAGATTCCGTTAGATTTGAAATATTAGTTATGATCTGTGGAAATTGACGGGGCTAATTTTAGAGTTCGTCTGGTTGGTTTTTGACAATTAAGCCGGTTAATGTTTAATATGCCTATTTATGGTGAAAAGATGGTGACGGGAAGAAATTAGAGCTGGATCCGAGATTTGGTTTTTCTATTAGCTTTGTTGTGATGTTTATGACTCCATTCCCGAGGTGATCAGATGAGAATCGAAAAAGACAATAATTTTTGGAATTTTGAAGGCTTAATTTTGAGAAGTTTGGCCAAAAGTTGACTTTTGGGTAAACGTACCCGTAATCAAATTCCGACAGTTTCAAGATGTCATTTATGTCTTAGTCGAGTCATTGATTCGGTTCTCGAGAGGTTCGGGTGTGATTTGAGTGGTTGGTTGAGAAACTAGCTTTTGGTATGATTTGGAGTTAATCACGGTCAACATCGGGTCAAGACAGTCCCGTTTGGATATTTTGAAAGTTCGAGCAGGTTCGTATGCTGATTTTAGACTTGTCCAAAAATTTTGGTTATGATGAGTTTCGGATGTGTTTGGGTTATATGGTGTTTGTTTTTAGTTTCGATGTCATTTTGAGCAAAAAGGGTACCATAATGAGAAAATGAGTTTTGATTTGTGTTTCGATTGAACTGTTAGATCCGTATCGTAATTTCAGACCTGTAGAAACAAGAATCATCGAGTTTCGCCTTCGTATAAGAGAGATATGGATATTTTACTAAAATTTTACCGTGCAAATTTTTCTGGTGTGATTTTTGCTGAAATTACGAAATTGCCACTGAGATCATCCTTTAAATTTCTGACTTCTTCCAAAAATTAAAACCACCAATCTCACTCATTTTAAGGCCAAATGAGGTGATTCAAAAGCCTAATTTGTGTGAAATTTTGCAAGGAATCCATTTGAGTTATCAAAAGTGAGCTTTGGGATTGTTCTAGCAGCAGATATGGGTCGGACAGCTGGGCGTTTTCATTTTTATTATTTGCTTGGGGTTTCTCCCAATCTTTGCAGCTCGATTTTGTGAGACTTGAAGAGATTCTTTCAAGAATTATCATTTGGGTAAGATTCCAAACACCTTTTTATGATTATTCCATCGTTTAGTAGGATTTTTCATTCTAAGATTCTTGAATTAAGGGAGGTAAATTGGGGATTTGAAACCCTAGGCTTGAACTTGGTTTTTCTTCAATAAAACATGAATTAGTGGATGGATTTCACTCATTTTTGGTATATATTCTCCATAACTAATGGTAAACTGATTTTGAACTAAATGTTTTTTTATTTTGCCCTTCGTGGCTCGGATTCCTATTTTTGGAGACTTTTTGGGTTCAGATTTAAAGTATGTCAATATGGGTACCATTGGATTCGTATGAATTCCTAGATTAATAAATATGGGTACCATTGGATTCGTATGAATTCTTAGATTAATAATTTGACCTTATTGAACCCGATTTTCTTATGAAATGACCATTTTGCGCCTTGAGGTTGGGAATGCGTTTTTGAACTAACTTTTTAATTCGAAATTTTTCTAAGACTATTATGGGTATCCTTCGAATTCCCTCATTTTCCTCATTCCATGAGTTAGGGTTTGGGACTTGATTAAGAATATGCTTATTTGGGTATTTTCTTCTTGATTCTAATTTCATAATTCGGATATGTTTAGACTTCCATTATCTCGAGGCACAAAGGAAGGGCAAGACCAAGATTTTACTTTTGGACATTTGCTGTTCGGCTTTTTAGGTAGGTTACGGTTTACGTTATGATGAGATTTCAATTAGCGAAGCATATATTTAGATGATATTGTCGGATATTGCATGTAAACCTTCGAGTGTGAAGTTGGGTTTAATAATGCCTTAGGTTGAGCCTTGTTGTATGATTTGGGGGCTAGCCACCCCGTTGTGTTTTGACTTATCTTATTCTATTTATTATGGGCTTGTTGTCACGTGAGATATTAGATATAGGTGACTAGTGATATTTCTTGATGATGATATTGTAGCACCTTACTTGTTGATGTTGAAACGAGGATTGTGATACTATTGTGGCTTGTTGTGTAGCCTTTTACTGATATTGGTGGTGTGCCAGTGTGTGGTACTGTTTGAGATTGATTTGATTATTGATATTGCACTCATTCATTACATGTATTCTCATCCTTCATGATATATTGTTGATACATTGATGATATACAAGGAAACACTGTTATGATCTGGGCTCAGTTGGATGAAAGTGACATGAGGACCGATGTCTAATATTTATCCCGAAATTGAGGTATTAGTGCTGGTAGCGATTGCCGAGGTTTTTGTCGAAATCGTGAGGATACATGGACTTCGCGGGTCCCCTATAGGTTGTGTTGCCGAGATGTGATGTTCGATCATCGGAGTATATATTTACGGTGCATAAGCATTGCATTCACATTCCATACATTATTGTATTACATTTTATCATTTGGCTTCTGTGATATTCGTGTGATGATGTTTACCATTATGATATACGGATTAGGTGTTGATATATTGAGACCTAGTACATTTGAACTTAGAACAGTGGTAGGTATTGTGATATACAGATTCGGTAATGATATACTGAGAGTTGGCCCAATTGGGCGTTATATGCGTGATATGTATTGCGATTGATGGATTCAGATTAGATATACCGAGACTTGGCACAGTTAGGGTTAGATGCTATAACATAGGTGATTACTTGTACTTGGTTATTAGCTCGCGTTGATTTGTACCTCATTGATTTACCTGCTTATCTTATTTTATTGTCTTGGTATATGTTAGCTAATCTTAGTCAGCCTATGATACCTACCAGTACATGTTGTTTGTACTGACCTACACTTGCTGCATTCTTTTATGGATGCAGAGTAATTGCCAGGTTTCGCCTCACTTCCTCGTGGTTAATTTTCTAGTTGATGTCGAGTCTATTTAGGGTGAGCATGATAACGTTCACTGCCCGAAGACTCTTCTTACTATTTATGTCTTATTTCCATTCTGAGACATCATTTGAGACTTCTTATTATATTATTCAGACTTGTAGTATTTAGTAGAGCTCTTGTATGACAATCAAATACTGGGGTGGTTTTTTTATTTAATTCTGCGTTTATTATATATTCATATGTCAGACTTACGTTACTTTATCTTCTTTCGCTATTTATACTGTGTTTGTGAATGTTGGGTTAAGGGTTCGCCTACCGAGTAGGAATAGGTAGGTGCCCGCGCGACTGTGTGAAATTAGGTCATGACAAGTTGGTATTAGAGTCTTAGGTTACCTGATCTATAATACAAGAGGGTATCTAGTCGAGTCTTGTGGATCGGTACGATGAGCTCCGTATCTATCTGCGAGAGCTATAAGACTGTTGCACCTCGAAAAAATTTCATGTCGTTGCACAGTGAATGGACTAATGTAGGGTACGAATTATACGATGTTTCTATAAGTAAGAAATAGTATTTAATGGTCCTAATTGAGATTTCAAAGACGTTTGACGCAAGAGAGGAAAGTTCGTCAAGAAAGGCCAGGTACACGTTGTGTATCGGAAAGGATCTGCAAGGTACCGAACTAATGTTGACTTGATGATGTCTTAAAGAAGAGTTATAACGTCCCTTATATTGTTAATGAAGTGTTAAACAAGTGTTAAAAAGGTTCCATAAGGATTGGAGATCAAACGAGTCGACGAGGCTAAGTTTAGGAGAACTGAGCATTGTACGGTCCTTTATACGGACAGTATAAAATATACGGCCCGTATATTAGACCATATAAGCTGCCCAGAATTGGAGCCTTCTCTGGAACAAATATACGGTCACACATACGGCCCATATAAATTATACGGACCGTATGTGTGTCCGTATAACCGAGTCGGGACAGATTTTTTTAAGTTGATATAAGGGACCCCAACCTCATTTATTTCAATTCATTTTTCACTCCACACTTCAAGAACCCTCTAGAAATCTCTCTACACTTCATCTACAAGAAACCAAGAGAAATTAAGGATCAACTTTATCAAACCAAGAGAATCAAGTGCAAGAAGCTCACTAGGGTTCATCCAAGTCAAGAAATCCCTTTGGAAGTGGAACTAGGGTTTTGCTCAAGTGAAGTGTTTCCACCCAAAGCTCATTCCCACACTATCCAACGTAAGTTTTATGATCATTTCATGTTGTTTAGAGTATTGAGAGGTTGAAAGACTTGGATTACGGAAGGTAATAGAAAATGGGTGACAAATATAAGAATAGTGACATTGTTGAGTAGTACCTTAATATGAATCATGATTCTTGATATGATATGACTATAATGATGTTATAAATGACACTAAGAACATGGGATAAACATTATGTAAGAATGAATGTAATATTGCACTACGACCGCGGTTATGGATGATTTGAAGTGAAATTGGGAGACTTGGATAATGTAAGGTGAATGAAGATTGTTGGTTATGATATTATGAATGTTATTATTTACGTTTGGGAGTTGATATATGACATTGAGAAAGTTTTATAAACAAAGGAGATGCTGCCCGATTTTCTCTAGCTTTAGTCAACTATGCTTAAGCTATCGATTATCTAATGCTAGTACAAACTCTCTTAAAGGTAGAAACGTGAATATTGGAGGAGAACGTTCAAGTGATAGAGTAGCTAAACAAAAAGGTATGTAAGGCTAGTCCCTTCTTTCTAAGGCATGACTCCTATGGCATGAATCCTCCTATTTTTCCATGACCTTCTTACATTCCGAAAAATTATGAGCCTATGATCATAAAGAGCTTCATATAAGATAAAGGTAAAAGATACGTTACGAGTATAATAATGATGACGATGAGTATAAGCCTAACGATTCGAAAACATGATATGATGTTCCATGAAGTTAATGATCCTAATTTTGATTCATTGATGCTGCTCATTGTGTACACTCACCTTACAATACTAGTTCCTTCAAGGTGAGGCAGAATGCTTATGAATACTCCATAATGGAATCGGGGGTTCACGACCTTACGTCACCCCGATAGAGCGATAGTTGCATTTGAGTCTTTATGTATGATTCATGATAAGTATATGATGATGATATTACGCCGTGCCTATATGGCCGGGCAGACAACGCTAAGGAGAGCAGCGTATACACCATGTCCAGATCACACGGGCAGACACCACTAGTGGGTGGCATGAGATGGTTACCCCGGACGCGGGAGGCCTGGACGCTGGCTAATGATGATCACACCGTACCTATATGGTCGGGCCTTATATATATATATATATATATATATATATATATATATATATATATATATATACACATATGCGTATATGATATGATTATGTTATGAAGTAAGTTAACATGCATTATTTCAGACTTAAGTGTTAGTCAGATGGAGGTCGTTTCTTACTTGATGTCTCCTTGTTTCATTGATATGCTATTATCTTTTATGTCGTACATACCCAGTACAATTCTCGTACTGACGTCCTTTGTTTTTGTACACTGTGTTCATGCCCACAGGTAGACAGGGAGATGGTGCAGATCCATAGGAGCCATCAGCAGATTTACATGAGCGCTCCATTATTTCGGAGGTGCTATTTTGAGATATTCTTTTGTGTACATATTGGGCACGACGGGGGCCTTTCCCATCCTTATGTCTAGTACTCTAGTAGAGGCTCATAGATGTGTGTGTGTGGGTAGTATGGTCTCATGAATTCATCATTGTATAATTGCATATCATTTTGTAGCCATAAGAGCTCTTGTATATATATATATATATATAAGTAGGCATATGTCACCCTTGAGATCATGTATGTTAAGATTAGGTATGATGACTAGCAGGATGAGTGGTGCTCAGTAGTCAGCTCCGGGTACTCGTCAGGCCCCTAGTCGGGTCATGACAAAAGTGGTATCAGAGCAGTTCAGTCCTAGGGTGTGTCTACGAGCCGTGTCTAGTAGAGTTTTGTTTATGGTGTGTTGCGCGCCACATCTATAAACAGAAGGCTACAGGACATTTAGGAAAAATGACCATTCTTCTTCTTACTAGATCGTGCTATAGAGCCATGTTATAAGATTTTCTCTCTCCCTAATTGTGCGTTGTGATTTCAGAAATGCCGGTAAAGAGAAAAGCTACCGCCGCCCAAAAGAGCATGGCTACTGCTGCACGGCGAGTGGAGAGGAAGCCACCAACGGATATAGAAGAGGGTGAATCACATAATGAGGCTCCATCCAATACCTCTCCCACTGCGCCTGTTCTAGAAGAACAAGAGGGGGCTTTAGTTCCAGCTCCTATGCCTACAGTTCCTCCGTCGACTGCTTCGGGTCAACAGACCGAAGCTATTCATTTATTGACACAGTTAGTTGCTGCCCAGGCACAGCAACAGAGTTTGGGTCCAAGTGACAGGGCAGCTAGTACTTGAGCCCGTGATTTTATAAGTTCAAATCCTCCAGAGTTTTTCGGGTCAACGCCGGATGGAGACCCGCAAGGTTTTACTGATGAGATGTTGAGCACATTAAAAATTATCCATGCCTCCGAGATCGAATCTGTGGAGTTGGCATGTTATAGACTCCAGGATGTGGCGGTTTTTTGGTATAATAATTGGATATCTTTAAGAAAAGAGAATACACGTCCTCTAGTTTGGCAAGAATTTGTAGATGCCTTCATCCGCCACTATTTACCACTCGAGGTCCGTCGAGCTAGAGCGGATAGGTTCTTAAATTTAAAACAAGGAAGTATGAGTGCCCGGGAGTATAGCCTTCACTTCAATTCATTGGCTAGATATGCTCCAACTATGGTGGCCGACATGGGAGATAGAGTGCATAGATTTGTGAGTGGCTTAGGGCCACATTTGTTCAAAGATTGCTTGACAGCTTCATTGCAAGAGGGGATGGATATTTCCCGTATTCAGGCCCATGCCCAGAACTTAGAAGAGAAGTAGTATCCACAAAGGGGTGAACGTGATATTAATAGAGGGCAGAGCAAGAGGACCTGATCTATGGGTACCAGTAGCGACTATAGAGGGGGATCAAGACAGTCGCATTCTAGATATTCAGGCTATTCGGCCACCAGTGCACCTCCTCGGTTTGCAGGTAGGAGATTTGATCACCCCATTCATTCAGGATAGGGTCAGAGTTTGAGGGTCTCAGGTTCTCAATTGGGGGTGATCCCAGCCAGCGGAGACCACCAGTACCGCGATGTAGCCAGTGCGGTAAATTACATTCCGGACAGTGTTGCCGAGGTTCAGATGCTTGCTATGCCTACGGCCAGGTTGGGTACATGATGCGAGATTGTCCATCGATGAGTGGTAGAGTTGGGGTTCATCCCACAGGATCAGCAGCTGGTTCTCCTTCTGTACGCCCGATGAGGCAGACCCCTCACATTCCAGCAGGTCGAGGTAGAGGCAGAGGGGAAGCGTCTAGTTCAGGTGGTACCCAGCCCCGTATTTATGCTCTAGCCGGACGACAAGATCTTGGGTCCTCCCCAGATGTGGTTACAGGTATATTGTCTATATTTTCTCATGATGTATATGCATTGATAGATCCGGGTTCTATGTTATCTTATATCACTCCATATATTGCTGGTCGCATTGGGGTGAAACCCGAGCCAATTAAACCTTTTGAGGTGTCTACTCCAGTTGGTGATCCCGCGATAGCTAGACAAGTATACAAGAAATGTGTAATTGTGATATGTGACCGCCAGACTAAAGTTGATTTGGTTGAGCTGGAAATGGTATATTTTGATATGATTATGGGTATGGATTGATTGGCTTCTTGCTATGCTAATGTCAATTGCAGAAAAAAATAGTCCGATTTCAATTTTCGGGAGAGCCCGTGCTTGAATGGAAAGGTAATACAGCATCTCCGAGAGATAGGTTTATTTTCTACCTTAAGGCAAGAAAGATGATAGCTAAAGGCTATATTTTTCACCCAGTCCGGGTTCATGACACCGAAGCAAAGTCACCAACTTTCCAATCCGTCCCGGTTAGTGAATTTCCGGATGTATTTCTAGATGAACTTCCAGGCCTTCCTCCGAAAAAAAAGATTGATTTCGCTATTAATGTGTTGCTGGACACCAAGCCTATTTCTATTCCTCCTTACCGAATGGCTCCTGCAGAATTGAAACAGCTAAAGGCACAACTAAAATATTTGCTTGAGAAGGGATTTATTAGGCCCAGTTCATCACCGTGGGAAGCAATCGTCTTGTTTGTGAGAAAGAAAGATGGTTCCCTACGGATGTGCATTAATTACAGGCAGTTGAATAAGGTGATGATCAAGAATAAATATCCTCTCCCGAGAATCGATGATTTGTTCGACCAATTACAAGGTGCCAAGTGGTTTTCCAAAATAGACCTGAGATTAGGTTATCATCAGGTGAGAGCTAGAGAAGAAGATATTCCCAAGACAGCTTTCAGAACGAGATATGGTCATTATGAATTTCGGGTGATGTCATTTGGGCTGACTAACGCTCCAGCGGTTTTTATGAATTTGATAAATAATGTATTCAGGCCTCTCTTAGATCTGTTCATGATTGTGTTCATCGATGATATTCTAGTATACTCTCTGACGGAATCCGAGCATGCAGACTATTTGCGTATTATCCTTGGGATTATTCAGACTCACGAATTGTATGTTAAGTTTTCAAAATGTGAATTTTGGCTGAATTCTGTAACTTTTCTAGGCCATATTATTTCAGCCGATGGCATTCGAGTTGATACTTAAAATAGAGGCCGTGAAAACTTAGCCAAGGCCTACAATGCCTACAGAAGTCTGTAGTTTTCTGGGGTTGGCAGATTACTATAGAAGGTTTGTGGAAGGGTTTTCCTCTATTTCAGCACCATTGACAAAGTTAACCCAGAAGTCAGCTAAATTTCAATGGACTGATGCTTGTGAACGCAGCTTCTAGGAATTGAAGGATAGACTAACTTCAGCTCTAGTCTTGACACTCCCAGAAGGGCCAGATGGTTATGTTGTCTATTGTGATGCGTCTAGTGCTGGGTTAGGTTGTGTGTTAATGCAGCACGGTAAAGTCATTGCCTATGCTTCAAGGCAGTTGCGAAAACATAAAAAGAATTATCCGACCCATGATCTTGAATTGGCCGCGATTATTCATACATTAAAGATGTGGAGACACTATTTGTATGGTGTTCATGTTGACATTTATACGGATCATAAGAGTCTCCAGTATATTTTCAAGCAGAAGGAATTAAATTTACGGCAGAGGTGGTGGTTGGAATTGTGTAAAGACTATGACATGAGTATTTTGTATCACCCCGAGAAAGCGAATGTAGTGGCTGATGCACTTAGCCGCAAATCAATGGGCAGTTTATGTGAAGTTCCTCCGGAGAAGAAAGAGTTAATCCGTGAGCTACACTAGCTAGCCAGCCTCGGGGTTCGCCTAATTGACTTGGGCAGTGCAGGAATTGGTATTAATAATCCAACTATTTCATCCTTAGATATGGAGGTGAAAGAGCGTCAATATGAAGATCCTCAGCTGGGCCATTATAGAGATACATTTCATGAAAAGGAAAAGTCTCAATTTGAAATTTCTATAGATGGAGTTCTTAGGTACCGCGACAGGTTATGTGTTCCGAATGTTGCGAAACTACGTCGTCAAAATTTGAAAGAAGCTCATTATTCTCGGTATTCTATTCACCCAAGAGAAATAAAAATGTATCATGATCTCAAGCTAATGTATTGGTGGGATAGAATGAAGAAGGACATAGCAGAATTTATAGTTCAATATCCCAATTGCCAACAAGTGAAAATCGAGCATCAAAAGCCGGGAGGATTATTACAAGCCATGAAAATCCCTACTTGGAAATGGGAAATGATCAATATGGACTTTATTATAAGGTTACCTCGTTCCCGAAGCAAGTACGACTCTATATGGGTGATCATGGACAGACTCATGAAAGCAGCTCATTTTCTTCCAGTCAGAACCACATATTCAGCAGGAGATTATTCAAATTTGTATCTTAAGGATAGTGCGACTTCATGGTGTCCCGATATCTATTATCATGGATAGGGGAACACAATTTACGGCTAAGTTTTGGAAGTCTTTCCAAGAAGGTTGGGTACTCAGGTAAAGCTTAGTACAACATTTTATCCACGAACTGATGGGCAAGCCGAACATACCATTCAAACCTTGGAAGATATGTTGCAGGCATACGTGCTAGATTTTGGTGGTAGCTGGGATGATCACCTACCTCTTATTGAGTTTGCGTATAATAACAGTTATCACTCCAGTATTCAAGTGGCACCTTTGAAGCTCTATATGGAAAGAAATGTAGATCCCCAATTGGGTGGTTTGAAGTAGGAGAGGTACAGCTAATAGGCCCTGAGTTGATCCAACAAGCAGTGGAAAAGGTCAACGTTATCCGAGATCGATTAGTGACAGCCCAAAGTCACCAGAAATCTTATGCGGACAATCGTCGGCGAGACTTAGAATTTCAAGTTGATGATTGGGTATTTCTGAAAGTATCACCAATGAAAGGCGTGATGAGATTTGGTAAGAGGGGAAAGTTAAGTCCTTGGTACATTGGACCTTATAAGATTGTCCACAAGATAGGCCAAGTGGCATATGAATTGGACTTACCCTAGGAACTAGAATCAGTCCATCCGGTTTTCCATGTCTCAATGCTTCGTAAGTGTGTCAGAGATCCTACTAAGATCGTGCCAGTAGATGGTGTTCAAGTAGCAGAAAGGTTTGTTTATGAAGAGGTACCCATTGCCATACTAGATAGGCAAGTACGGAGACTTAGAAATAAAGAGGTAGCCTCAGTTAAGGTTTTATGGAGAAACAACAACCAAGAAGAAATGACTTGGGAAGCAGAAGGAAATATGAAGTCCAAGTAACCGCACTTATTTCAGTCCCCGGGAGTGATCCAAGATGAAACATCAAGATTATGAGGTATGTATGTTTACTTTTTATGCATTTGGGTCGTGTATGTCCAAGCTTTATTGCTATTTTGTTTTAGCCCTATGAAGCATTGTTATTATGGGCTGTTGTGATGGGATGGTAGTGCCTTATTACAGGGAGAACTCTGGCGAAATTTTCGTAGAATTCACGAGAACTTAACATTCGAGGACGAATGTTTTAAAAAGGGGGAAGAATGTTGCACCTCGAAAAAATTTCATGTCGTTGCACAGTGAATGGACTAATGTAGGGTACAAAGTATACGATGTTTCTATAAGTAAGAAATAGTATTTAATGGTCCTAATTGAGATTTCAAAGACATTTGACGCAAGAGAGGAAAGTTCGTCAAGAAAGGCCAGGTATACGTTGTGTATCGGAATGGATTTGCAAGGCACCGAACTAATGTTGACTTGATGATGTCTTAAAGAAGAGTTATAACGTCCCTTAGATTGTTAATGAAGTGTTACACAAGTGTGAAAAAGGTTCCATAAGGATTGGAGATCAAACTAAGAGAGATCAACGAGGCTAAAAGATAATTATAAGACAAGTAATTATAGAACGGTCCTAATGCAATATACGGAAAGTATAGTGAAGGTCCATCGATATCAATAATGGTATCGGGATTATTACGGTCACATATAAGCCGCTCCGCATAAGAATTGGAGCCTTCGCTGGAACAAATATACGGTCACACATATGATAATGACCATAGTAAATTATACGGTCACCGTATACGGACGTGTAGCACACCCGGGGATCGCATAACCGATAATAGCAATGTCGGGATAGATTTTTTTTTTAAGTTGATATAAGGGACCCCAACCTTATTTAATTCATTTCATTTTTCACTCCGCACTTAAAGAACCATCTAGAACTCTCTCTACACTTCATCTACAAGAAACCAAGAGAAATGAAGGATCAACTTCATCAAACCAAGAGAATCAAGTACAAGAAGCTCACTAGGGTTCATCCAAGTCAAGATATCCCTTTGGAAGTGGAACTAGGGTTTTGCTCAAGTGAAAAATTTCCACCCAAAGCTCATTCCCACACTATCCAAGGTAAGTTTTATGGTCATTTCATGTTGTTTAGTGTATTGAGAGGTTGAAAGACTTGGATTATGGAAGGAAATAGAAAATGGGTTACAAATATAAGAATAGTGACATTGTTGAGTAGTAGCTTAATATGAATCATGATTCTTGATATGATGTGACTATAATGATCTTATAAATGACACTAAGAACATGGGATAAACATTATATAGGAATGAATGTAATATTGCACTACGACCATGGTTATGGATGATTTGAAGTGAAATTGCGAGACTTGGATAATGTAAGGTGAATGAAGATTGTTGGTTATGATATTATGAATGTTATTATTGATGTTTGGGAGTTGATATATGACATGGAGAAAGTTGTATAAACAAAGGAGATGCTGACCAATTTTCTCTAGCTTTAGTCAAGTATGCTTAAGCTATTGATTATCTAATGTTAGTACGCAAACTTCTCTTGAAGGTAGAAACGTGAATATTGGAGGAGAATGTTCAAGCACCGATCTTGATGATGAGTAGTAGTAATCGAGCATTTCGTACGGTCCTGAACGAAAAGGTATGTAAATAGGCTAGTCCCTCCTTTCTAAGGCATGGCTCCTATGGCATGAATCCTCCTATTTTTCCATGACCTTCTTACATTCCGCACTTAAAGGAAAATTCATCTACAAGAAACCAAGAGAAACAAGGAGCCTATGATTATAAAGTGCTTCATACGAGAGGTTGAAAGACTTGGATTATGGAGATAAACGGGGTAAAAGATACGTTACGATTATATGATAATGATGACGATAGTCTAAGTTAAAAGATTCTAAAGCATGATAATGATGACGATGAGTCTAAGCCAAGTGTAGAAACGTGAATATCGTATAAAGCATGATATGATGTTCCATGAAGTTAATGATCCTAAGTTTGATTCATTGATGTTGTTCATTGTGTACACTCACCTTACAATACTAGTTCCTTCAAGGCGAGGCAGAATGCTTATGAATACTCCATAATGGAATCGGGGGTTCACGACCTTACGTCACCCCGATTGAGCGATAGTTGCATTTGAGTCTTTATGCATGATTCATGATAAGTATATGATAATGATATTACACCGTTCCTATATGGCTGGGCAGACACTGCTAAGGCGGGCAGCGTATACACCATGTCCAGATGGCACAGGCAGACACCACTAGTGGGCGGTATGAGATGGTTACCTCGGACGCGGGAGGCCTGGACACGGGCTAATGATGATCACACCGTACTTATATGGTCGAGAAATATATATATATATATATATATATATATATATATATATATACATATGCACATATGATATGATGATGTTATGAAGTAAGTTAGCATGTATTATTTTAGACTTAACTGTCAGTCAGATGTAGATTGTTTCTTACTTGACGTCTCCTTGTTTCATTGATATGCTATTATCGTTTATGCCTTACATACTCAGTACAATGCTCGTACTGACGTCCTTTCTTTTTGGACATTGTGTTCATGCCCACAGGTAGACAAGGAGACGGTGCAGATCCATAGGAGCTATCAGCATATTTATAGAGCACTCCATTATTCCGAAGGTGCTATTTTGAGATATTCTTTTGTGTACATATTGGGCACGAGGGGTTCCTGTCCCGTCCTTATGTCTAGTACTCTAGTAGAGGCTCATAGATGCGTATGTGTGGGTAGTATGGTCTCATGAATTCATCATTGTATAATTGTATATCATTTTGTAGCCATAAGAGCTCTTGTATATGTATATAGGTAGGCATATGTTGCCCTTGAGATCATGTATATTAATATTGGGTATGACTAACAATAAAGCGCCAACGCATGACATTACATTATCGAACACATTATGATGCACACAAATGCTACTTTAGGCGGTCACTTTATTTTGCTCAATTCTCATCCATATGCCCTTACATAGACGAAAGAATGTCCCAACACACATATATACAACAAGAATGGGATGAAGACGAAAGAGAAAAGAAAAACACTCACACTCACAAAGAAATTCATATCTACACATGCAAATACCATAGGCTTGCCCTTATTTTCTATGTTTTCATCCTAGGCTCATTCGGTTGTGATCACATTAGGACTTGTTTTGGCTTGTAATGTAGGCTTAGGGACGGGTAGGATACTTTTTGGATATTAGTGACTTCCCCCTCCTTGAACACTACAACATCTCTTCACCTTGATTCAATTCTTTCTTTCCAACCCTTTTATTTTCTTTCAAGTTTTCAACCTCACGTGGTTTTTTATTCCTATCCAACTTGCAAATCTTTTTTTGTGTTACAATTTTCCGATCCCCCCCCCCCCCCCTTTTTTTTTTTTTTTTTTTTTTTTTTTTTTATATGCAACTACTACATCGAATTCCTACTAGCAAACTCCACCACCCCCAACTTATGTTTTTAATATCTACTCCACATTTAATTCACCCCCAACTTAGGCATTTTGCCCTCATCTATCTAGTAGCATCAAGGAGGGAACGGGTGCAAAGATGGATTAATTGTACAAAGGGTAAGGTTTCATAATTGGCTAGCCAAGAAAAAGGTCAAAAGGCTCAAAAAGGGAAACTAGGGATATTTGAAACTTTTGGTAAGGCTTATTTAGGCAAAGTGACTATTTACACAAAATAAGCCTAAGATCATCTCACAACCAAACTAGCTTCCGGATTTCAAACAAGACCAACCGGGAAGTTCTAGATTATACATGCATAAACAGAACCAAACTAACAACTCACACACACATTGGCATAAAGACAATTATTTTTACACTTGTGACCTCTTAAGTAGTCATTTATCACACACAATACCCCAATAATCATAATGTCATATAAAGAATCAATCATGTCAACCAATAACTGTTCTAAGTATGCATTTTTCAAATTTTCGAGAGGTCCAAAATTTCCAACAAACCATAACAACATGCCATCAGTTATAGAGTAATACCAAATAAGTCACAACTACTTTATTCAACCTAAGCAACAACTTAAACATTCCAGTTTCAACGAAAAAATATAAAACCCCTTAGGAATAGAACTCTGGCAAAGAAAAGCCGAGGGGGGGGGGGGGTCCTAAACACATATTTACAATACAACAATACCAGATAGCCACCCCCAACAAAAAAAATTGCAGTGTCCTCACTGCATCACATAAGCATACAAAAAAATCTTAGGCATACTTGCTAGCACTGAGTGCTATAGTCATCTTTGCTCACCCTCGGAGCTGGAGTTGCTGGGCTCTGGCAGGACAAAATCTTCCTCATTTTCCTCCTCTTCATTCTGTGCTCCGCATACACTCCTCCGAATACTCATCATTTTGTTCAAAAACTTGCTTTGCTTTTGGCGTGCTCTCTTGCCTTTTTTCTCGCCTCCTCTCCATCTTACCCCTCGCTTTTCCTTTATATGCTTTCAGCTCCTCCACTACACTCGCTAATGTCGGACCACCGCATCCGGTAAGGAGCTATAGGGGACGTGCCCTCTCTAGACGGGCCCGAAGGAGACTAGCCACTAGTCGGCCGAATCCGAGCGTCCACCCTACGGACACGGGTGGAGATGTGCGAAAAGGCCCGCGCCTCTTGCAGTGGTGGCAAGAGTGGTATATCCGGAGAGTGAGGTGCCCCCATCGGCCGAATCCGACGCAAGAGAGGTGAACCGCCCAACGACGGGTCGCTACGTCAATCTTTCTTTTCTTCTACACATTATCGGGCCCTCTCTTCTTCAAAGGATGAATCGGTCCACCTGGCCCCTTTTCTTTGTCACCTGGCCTTGTGGGCACCCTATCAGTGGAGCACAAATAAGTGATCAACGACGGGAAGAATAGACTCTTAGTCCTTTCAATCACCACCTCCCATAGTTCTTGCATAACAAGCTTCCCCACGTTCACGGGCAACCCGTCCATCACAGCACAAATTAATTTAGCCCTCTCGGCGGGCACCTCGAATCATGTTTAGAAGGCAAAGACCGGATGTCACAATATCTACCATGTTTTGGCCTCGCAATGAATTCCGTGTAGTCAATCTTCCTTTGCATCGTGGTCAACCACTTTGGTTGCTCCCCACCATGAAAGGGTCACAAACCATTGTTGCTTCATTTGTTCGTACTCGCGCCATCTCACTATTATCACCATCCCGCGTATTATAGGTAGGCATTGATTCGAGAAGCATTTCACAGGACATCTACGCCTCTGACTTTGACAATCGTCCGATCTGTAATGTCTGCCTCTGCAGCATTTGCATAGAATTCCCGCACAAGGGTATAATTTTCCTTGATTGGTTCATCCGCAAAGCGTATCCATCTGCTTGTTACCAATATTTCATAGAACTCGAGCATCTTTTCTTCCAAATTTTCTGTTACGATGCCCCTTTCTTCGATGAAGCTCTTTCCCAGCAGTCTATCATAGAGCTTCGAACATTTTGCTGACTGAAAGGTGATGGTATCGTAGTATTCAAACAAGGGCACTTGGGCAACATTGGATGTTGTAGCTATTTTTCAAGCATAAGTACCTACAAAATGAACACACATGTCAAGCATACATATGAATACCTAAAACAATGTATAATAAGGCAATTAGGCCAAAGAGATGGGTCACAAAATTTTCGAGCAGCTCTGTGCGAGCATTCTGTTTGTGCACTGCCTGTTCTCCTTCAGCACGTTCGCACCACATATGGGTGCGTTCGCGCTGTTTTAAATCTTTATTTCTGCGCGTTCACGCAAGGGACCGCGCGATCGCGCCCGAGCCTGGGCGACACCTCTCGTAATTTCAGAAGGCATTTTCACAAACAGGTTATGGGCATGATTTTGGGGCTTCGATTTAATGATTTTAAGCACGTATTTTGCCCTATCTTTTGCACACATCAGCACCCAACTCTCAACTCACATCACTCAACAACTAACCCCAATGATGTCGCACAAGATTCAACAATTTCACCCAATTCTAATGTTTCAATAAGAGAAAGAGAACATGGTTTCTTCCATAAATTTTCACACCACAAGAAGATAAAACAACTCTATGAACAAGAGAGTGAGAGAATCACATACCTTATAGTTGCAAGTTGAAGAATCTCTAAAGAATTTATGTTGAGTTTGAGAGAAAAGAGAGAGAAATTGGAGTTAGCCATTTTTTATACCCATTTTGCTTCTGTTTTTAACTATCTGGTTACCTGGGATTTCCGCCTTGGCGCGTTCGCGTGGTCATAGGGCGCGTTCGCGCTAACCAAAAAAAAAATTCTTTTCTTTTTGTTCGACGCATTCGCGCAGAGGTATTTGAGACCCACTTTTTCCAGATCACTTTTTTTTTTTTTTTTTTTTTTTTGTAGGTGAGTCAAAAATAATAAAATAAACTATTCTAAAAATTTATAAATGATGGGTTGCCTCCCACCAAGAGCTTGATTTAACATCGCGGCGCGACGGTTACCAACTTTACCGCTTTTCTCGCCATTTGGAGCTTATGAATTGGGCACCCAACTTGGATTCAAGTTTGTGACCACGAGCAGTGGGGGGTGGTACACAGATGACCACGCCAAGTAAAATATTTTTCATCTTACACTTCTTGGCTTTCAAGTGAGTAATGTCGTTCTGCCTTCTTGAATTTTCGAATTGCAAAATATAAGGCTTTTGAACTTCCTGAATTACGACATCCTCTTTTTCCCCCGGATTGGAGTCAACACCAACCAGATTTTTCAGAACAATGGTTGAATCCAATTTATTTTTTTCTTTGGCATTCCCAATAAACTCATCTTCATGATATATCCTTTCATCTTGAGCATTGGGGAGTTCATAATGATTTGCCCATGGAGGATTTTCTTCGTCTGTCATCAATCCAAGTTGGAGACTAGTTTCCAAGTATTCTTCCAAAGCTTTTTGATTTTCGTTACCCTCGCCTAGCAGGCACTCCATCATGAGTTTGAACTCACCAATGTGGACAAGCTCACAATAAAAATCACTACTAAACAAGTTTTCATGGAAAGATGCCCTTTTTTTTCAAGATTAAATAAAACTCAGAAAACAACTATACAAATATTCACAGGCTTGGTTCAAAACAAGTTAGCTTATTTCCTAAATTAGCCAAAATACGCCAATTGTTCCCCGGCAACGGCACCAAAATTTGATACGCTCAAATTACACCTATTAATGGTATAACGCGAACGTTGTCAAATATATTAACCCAACAAGGTTGGGGTCGAATCCTTACGTAGAACAATATGTAGGCAATTTGGGCGCATTAGGAATTATCACTAACAATAGCTAGACCGAACGCATCAATGGTGGTTTTTTGATAAGGTTTTGATAAAGTACGGAAATATAAATTCTAATCTAGAAAGCAAGTAAAATGATCAATGGCCACAAGAATGGAATAAAGGAAACGACTTCTCAAGTAACAATCCAATCTATTTCACGCATTATAAATAATAGCAAGTTTATTTTATTTAGCCTCGGATAATGAATCTAAATTAACTTCTCCCGAAGATTAACTAGACTACCCAATTGAAGATCCCTCAAGCAACTAGGAGCATTAAGAACACCCGAATGTGGCTACAAGTGGTATCGCCTATTCCTAGGTCAATTTCCATTAGATGAGGGTTAACGCCCCAAATTCATGTTAATTATTCTAACCCAACCCCGTTCTTCCTCTTCCGAGTTTCAAACAAAGTAAATGGGAAAGTCCTAGGGTTAGCTACTCCCTTGAGAAAAGTTGAAGAACAAGAATAATTAAAATAACAATAACTTACTTGATTAAAAATAATGTCGATCAAGAAATAAGCACAACAAGATATCAATCTTAATTGTCACCACGAAATTCCCATAAACAAGGATTAAACAAAAGAAAGAATATTTACGTATGAACCCTAGCCTCAAACTTGTGTTTTATGCCAAAGATAATTTTATAATGTTCCCAGTTGGCTTTTAAATGAACTGTAATAGAAAAAATCGTCAAAATCCAAGTTCTGCTCGGACTGGGCCGGAGTCTGCGCGAATGAGAGGATGACGTCAGCAACAATTTCTTTCTTCAGCGCGAACGCGTGATACACTTGCACGAATGCGCAGAGTAACTTACGCGCGTGGGCGCGAACGCGCAGGGTAATTTTCCACCAAAATTTCCAGAATCTCCAGTTGTTTCCAGTGATCAACTTTTTTCCTCTTTTTCTCTTGTTTCCCACACTTAGGCTCTAGGAACCTCGTATTACCTGAAACATAATAAAAACCACGTAAAATCACATAGACTTGCTTAAAAACAAGTAAAACTTATAGCCGAAAAGCATCGATTGTGGCGTAAAATCACGCCACATCATACATCTATCTACGAGCCTCTACAAGGAGCACATAACATCATAAAGATAGGACAGGACCCCGTCATACCCATATATGTACGCAAAAGAATAATACCACTAAACTGCAGCTCCGAAACAAATAGAGTGCTCATGTGCAATCACTGATCAGGCAACCTAGGGGTCTGATCCGTCTCCCTACCTACCTACGGGCATGAACGCAGCATCCACAAACAAAAGACGTCAGTATGAATAATTTACTGAGTATGTAAAGCATGAGTAACAAAACAATAGAGATATGAAGATAGCGTAAGGTAAAGAGTACAATTTGTACCTCTAAATGCCTCTTAAGGCGGATGTCATGCACAATTAACCTTTCCCTAAAGAAAACATTTTCATGCGCACATATATAATGTTACCGTCCCCGGCCATATAGGCTAGGTGTCATCCGTACCCGGCCATAACAAGGCTCGGTGTTATCCGTACCCAACTGCAGTGGTGTGCACAATAAGTATCGTACCCGACTAACTATAGTGTGGCTCGGTGTCAGAAAATAGCTATATATATAAATCATGCATGAGTATCCAAAGGAAACATTACAACTATATCAGAGTGACATAAGGTCGGTGAACCTCCGATTACCATTATAGAATCATCATTATCGCTATATCTCTCATCAAAGGGTCAACTATCATAAGATGAGCTCAACCACAACGCACAAGATCAATAATATCATGAGAACATTGTGAATCATAAGGTTCTAGCATTTTGAGGAATAGGGACATTATGGATATAATGTGTAGGTTCACAATACAGAAATCATGCCTTAAGAAAGAAAGGGTTAGCCTTAACATGCCTTTTCATCTCCTTAACTACTTAACGTTCTCCTCCCAAGCTCTCAAATCTACGTTCAAGAGAATTCGTTCTAGAGTTAAATCTTGAGAACACTCTTAAGTTCAAATTAGAGTAACTAATGAGCTAGCAGAATTTGGGTAGCACTTCCCCTATTTTGTCTACTTCCACCGAATTCCAAAACAACTCCCAATAAACAATAACAACATCGAAGATACCATAATCAAGGACTTATATTCAATTTAGTCTTAAATCAATCCAAAATCCCCTTTCAAATTCAACTTATAACCATCAACTTCAATTCAATACTTTGTGACTTCTCTACTCTTATTCTCTCATCCCAAAGACTTAATAAACCTTTAAACCAACTCAATCATATAAATAATATGGATAACATACCTTATAATAGAAGGAATTCACTTCCCTCAACTTCTCCCAAGATCAAGTTCATCACAACATTGAAGAGGAGCAAGAACAATCATCTTCCATGGGTTATCTTGAGGTTTTGATGTTTGATCTTCTCTTTTAATGGGGTGGATGGTTTTTGAATGTTACAGAACCTTCAATAACCCTCTATTAATGTGGAGATAAGAGTGTGGAAAGTGGGTGTGAAGAATGATATCTTTTGCAACTTAAAAAGGTTTTAAAAATGCTCCTCCGCTTCAACATGCGTATGTGGCCGCATCTCCCCTCCTCTTCCTTAGGGAAACGTTGGGCAGTGAGGTGCCCAAATTTTGGGAGTTTTTGGCCTGTACGCTGCACAACATACTTGATACGCGGCCGCATATTGCTCCAGATTTCCAATTTTCGAGAAAATGCGTTCTTTTCGATTCGTTTTGCCTCCAATCCTTATGAAACCTTCTTGGCACTTGTATATAACTTTATTAACCATATAAGGAGCCCTATATATTCCTCTCAAGATGATGCTATGCAATTTATAGCACAAATGATACGAAAACTTCCCAAAACATGACTCCAATTCCAATCCTTCAACGAACTTACCTCCGCCGCTTCATTTAACTCCGAAACCTTAAGGTACATACTTGATATTGTTAGATACACTCCTTAACCTGGTAAGGTATTAATATCCACTTTATGGTTGATTTAGTTTACTTATAATGCAAATGACGCGAAATTTCCGAAGTGTAACATTCATCCCCCCTTAAGAACATTCATCCTCGAATATTAGACTCTTAGGATTCTAAAAAAAATTCGGCAGAGTTTTGATATGCTAAAATTTACACTTTTAATAGCGTAAAGCAGACGACGTCAAATATAGTAACCCAACGAGGTTGGGTTCGAATCCCACAGAGAATATGGTGTGAAAAGTTTACTAAATAAGTATTATACTAATCTTGCGGTCCTGGTGTATTCCAGAAAAGGGTTTTATAGTTGTTTTGGTTGTGGACAAATTTAAAGTGACTAGAAAATTAAAGTTGCAAATATATGGGTAAAAAGAACCAAGTTTGTGTCCCCGTCAGATAAAGTGTATGATTGTGGGCATTGATCTTGATATACTTCTAATGGATCGTTTGTATGGATACACTTCACCTCTATGTGAATCTAGACTATTTCCCAATAAGAAAAAATTATTTCTTTCTATGGTTTTTCCAAAGATAAGAAAGTATGCATGAAGAACGGTTAATTATGCCAAGTAAATTCCTCTTATTTCTAAGTGAATTTATTAAACAAGGTTTAAAGCCCTGAGTTCTTGTTATTTGTTCTTATCAAACCCTAGTTATTTTCCCAAATAAACTAAAGTTTATGGCGTTAGCTAATATTTGCAACCACTAACTATATGATGAAAATGATGAACAAATAAACCCTAACAATCCATTAGGCGTATATCGTTCACAATTCCCAATCACACAACACCCATCCTTAGGTTTACAAACTTAGTAAACTTGTTTAGCTACTCATGGCAACAAGAAAACAATAAAAGATTGAAGATTGCATAATTAAATTTTGTATTGAACTTACGAATAAAACTTGAATGTAAACAAATGTAATTGTCTGGAAAATTTTCACAAGTAGTAACAACCCAAAAGTAATTACTACAAGTCTAAAACTCCAGATATCTGAAAAATAAAACCTAAACAGGTAATTATACAAGTTAAACTCGGAATAATCAATCCCAGTCCTGTTCCAGGTCGGTTTGCACTTTGACGGGTCGTCGTTGCGCTTCGACGGTCATCGACATGTCGATGTGCATGACGATAATCTGATGACATATTTTCAACTCGCAGGACTTCAGTCGTCTAAGCACTTCAACGACCGTCAATCTTGTCGACGGTCTGATGCACTTATCACTCTGTAGGAAGTCTATCGACGAGGTAACTCGATGGGCCGTCGAGCATGTCGACGAACCGTACTTAGTGCATATCAGTACAGACACTTGATTTCCTTGTTTTTTTTCTCTTGCCAAGCATTCTAACTTCGAAATACCTGCACAACACACAAAACACATCAAACAGACACAAACTTGCTCGAAAACAAGTAAAACTTAGAGTTAAAAGCATTAGATGTGCCATAATTTCACGGCACATCAACACCTCCAACTTAAAGTCTTTGTTTGTCCTCAAGAAAGTCAACTAATAGACTCAATCTACAAATGTCTAGATATTACAAAGTAAAACTGTCTACAGTAGTTGTGGCAATTGACTTTCGGCATATCATGTGTATCGCAATGACTCTCCTCTCAATAACGACAAAACCAATAAAGGACTCATTGCAACTAACAATGAGGCTTCAATTTAATACATCTAGTTATCACAAAAACTATAGCACACACAAATCAAGACTTACGGGAAACCAGTCACTTAACAAATTCTCATGCCCTCACAAAGACCAAAGAATGTCCCAACATATATGTATACACAGAATGGGACAAAAGACAACGGAGAAGAGGAACACTCACACTCACGCTCATAAAGAAATTCTCTAGCTAAGCATGCAAATACCACAGGCTTGCCCTTATTTTCAGTACCCTCGACTTTGGACAGTTCAGCTGTGATCACACTAGGACTTTTTTAGGGTTGTAATGTAGGCTCGGGGATGGGTAGGATGTATATTTGGAAAACTGTGACTCACCCTCCTTGAACACTACACCTTATTCTTTTCTTTTACCCTTTTCGTCTTTTGTTTTCTTTCCCTTTTTCGTTTTATTACCTCGGTGTGGTTTTATTGCTATTCAACTGCTATATTTTTTTTCCTGTTTTTCTCTTGTTCTTTTTTCTTTCTACACTTACCACACCGATATCTTTTAACTAGGAAACTCACCTCTACCCCACTTTAGGCTTACGCTGCATGTTCCCCTTATTCCACCTATCACCCCTAACTTAGGCTTTTAGCCTCATTTTTATCATTTTAGTGCCAAGGAGGGACCGGATGCAAAGAGAGGCATATTCAGAACGGGTATTGGTTTATTATAGCTAGTCAAAGAACAGTTTTAAGGCTCAAAAATGGCTAACAAGGGGTATTTATCTATAAGTTGGCTTAAATTTAGGCTAAAATGGGTTCCTAACACAAACAAGGCCTAAGATTATTTCACAGCTTCACTTATCCTCAGAATATAGACACGACTAACTAGGCAAGTTCTATATTACATACACAACTAGAGAATATATGTACAAGACCTCACAACACATGGCATCAGAATTGTCAACAAACTAGTCTCCCTGCTATAATTTCACACACAAGGTAACTCAATAATCTAAATGTCATACAAAGAAGCATGCATGTCAATTAAACAACCAAGTCCAAGTTTTCAAAAATTTTGGAGTGGAGTACTTTTTCTCAAATCAAAACAAGACAGCCTTAAGTTAATCAAACCACCACCACATAAGTCAAAATTACTTTATTTTATCTAAACCCGACCTAAACATTCCAGGTTCAACAAAAAATAAACTCCTAAAGAAAAGAACCATGGCAAAGAAAAGCCTAGGGGGTCCTAAACACATATATACAAATAAAATACTTCCACCCCCAATTAAAAACAAATCGGCAATGTCCCCAATGCAATAAAAGTAAAACAAGGGAGTAGGAATACATGTGGCGCACTAGGCGCTCTGCTCCTCTCGCGACTCATCGGTCTGCGAGGCATCAAGTGGTGCATCCGCACTAGCAGTAACATCAGTGGTTGCATCAGTAGCAGCATCAATAGTAGTACCCGTAGCTGCTAGCACTAGAGCAGGAAAGGGCAGTAGCAATGGTACCCCAACTGGAGCACTGCTCGAAGTGCCTCCCCTGGTCCCAAAAGGGAGATTGTCCACAAAAGAGCTTTGAATGGCCTTTACCATGTGTTGCTCCTCTAGACTCAAACCCCTCGGGTGAGTACTCTCTCTCACTGTTGCTACCTCTTCTTCCTCACCAAGAACCACTCTCTTTCTTTTTCCCCGACCACCTACTGCGGTAGGCGCAACTAACTGCACTACTGGAAGCTCCTCCTCAATCTTCGCGCCAATAGATGGTGGGGCTGCTACTAAGCTCTGGTCACGAGCCTTTAACAACAACGCATCAGCTTTAAGCTGTTATAACTTTGCCCTCAAAGCATCAGTGGAAGTGGTCAGGCGGGCAATCTCCAATGCTGTCAATTTAATCTCAAAACCATCCAGTCGAGCTGACAATGTTGACCTCACAAGCTCTACAATCTTACCCACTCGCTTTCTCACAAAACCATCGAGCTCGGCCATTATGACCTTTGACTGCTAATCCGTTGTAGCTGTCTGTTTTGCTAATGTTCTGAAGTTCTCCATCGAGAAAGCATAAGGATCAACTCTGGTTGTACCCTGGGGCTGTGCTGCTGGGCCCGCTAGCGGCTGGCCTCCGGGGCTGTGGAGCGGAAGTCTGTGGCTCAGGAATAGCGGAAACCGAGTCTCGTCCATCAAGCTCTATCAACAATGTCGATGGCCGGAATCTCGACCTAACTGCAATGCGGACAGGGCTCAGTAATAGGGGCAGTAGTGGTGGGTAATTCCTGTGTAGAGTCACCCGCGAGCCCTGGATGAATCAGCTCCTGAGGTATGGGCACTCCTCTAAGTGCCACTGGGAACCCATCCTCTTCTTCCTGTCCATCATCGACGGCCTCTTTCTTACTCTTCTCCACAGAATAGGTCGACGAAGCTGTAATTCGGTGGTCGATGTTAGGAATAAAACGCACAGGTGACCTCCAAACTAGCTTTATAATCAGGCATGGATATATCAGTGAAGTGCTGGGCTGGGAAGCCCTCAACTGAATCTCAGTACTCGCCAATGCTCCGAAATCAATTGGGTATCTAGACATTAATATAGTTACAACAACCTGCCTGCCAGCCGTAAGTGCATTATTGGCCTCCAACTGCACCACATTCAACCAAAATTTGCCCTCCAAAGTCAACCATCTCTTTACTACCCAATTAACCAACTTAGTACACTCGGCCCTCTTGCTCGGATGACCTACCACTGTAGTTACCCAGTCCCTGACGGACTATTCCTTGCGTCTCAGCAACTTGTCTTCCAACTCAATTGTCTGTCTCGGGGCGGTGTAATTATCGCCTAAGTATACTTTGTTGATGGCCTGGGTAGATATATCAACACTCACCCCTGTGATCTCAACCTTTCGCAGTTTCTAGCGCTTTTTTCTGACTTTCTTGATCAAGGCCCCATATGCGGCATATATCTCACGTACCAAAATCGGACAATAATCCCCAGGCAGATCTTGTATTAACTCTAACTGATAATGGCGAATGAGCTCTTTGGCCCTGGGTAAGATCTAGAGCCCCTCAAAAATGATCCGCCGCTCTTCATTTATGGTACGATTTTCATGCTGGGTGCCATCATCTTTTAGTCCAATACCATACTCATACAACTTTTACAATCGGCACCCTCAATAACAAAACTTTCCTCAATCCTATGCTTCTGATTTCCCAAGCCCTATCCTCCTCATCCTCTTCATCATCATGCGGCAGGCTGTGAGCTCTGACGGGTCTTGGATCTAGAAGGTGCTGGAGGGAGGACCGAGAAAGAAGATCCTCGTGTGACTCGTGGTGCTTTAAACATGTGAGGACTCTCCAGCGGCAGCCTCCGAACCTTCCTCCTCGGATCCATCACCAAACCCAGATGTAGATGATCCCTCCTTTTCAGACTAGGAGGAACTGGGTGGTGTAGGAGCCGGTACATTGACATACCTGTTCCAAATGAGAACGACAACCTTATTCTTCCTCTCAGGCATAACCTCGAGCTCATCATCCGATCCCTCATCTCTAAGTGTGGGTTTGCCACTGGACCTCCTTCGACCTGTTGTTCTTTGAGTTTTCCTCGAGCCACCTCCTCTAGTAGTGGTCAGCTTGGGTGGCGCCGTACCTGTAATCATCAAAAATCAAAATCTAGTTAATCTGTACGTGTGAACTCAAACACAGTGAGCTTCGATGAAAAAATATACTCAACTTGTACGATGTTGGATCCGCTTACCAATATTCCCCCGCCGTTGTGCTTTGACGGACCGTCGAACAGCTCGACGATTCCGTCTTTGTACAAAGACGGTCCGTCGACCTGTCGATGATGCCATTGACACGTTTACGGCCCTGGCAGAAGCAACTGTAAGTTTGCAGATTTTATTTTGGTTTCATTTTTTTTAACTCCAATCAATCAGAGAACACATATTCAATTATTTTGCACATTTGGGGTTTTGGGGCTTCGGGTTACTCAGACTTCACCCTCATCTTTGAACTTTTTGACTTTTGGTAATTATTCGGGTTTTGTTTGCGGGTACAACGGTATCAAATAGAGATTTTTAATCAAAACACCCTCCAACCCGTTGGAGTTACTCAGACTTCACTCCTCAAATTGCATAATTAACAAACTTCCTCTTTTACGAACCATTGGCGGGCATAATGAATCAACATGTTGATCAAAATGCCTGCCGACTCAATAAGGATACAATATTCTCGTCCCCATGAGTCCTACTAAAAGCAATCATACCAAATTCCCTTCCCCCAACCAATAATTTCACAATATTGCAAATTTAAGCCTGAATTTCATTCAACAAGTATAAACCCTAGATCATGATCTCTATCCTTTTCATTAAAAATCACATATATCACACACTTACCCCAGTTAACACACCACTAACGGGTTTCATTACAATCAAAGACAGCCTAGGTCCCATAATCCAATTTTACAATTAATTTAGGAATCCTAGGCATACTTTTTAACAATTTTCGAACAATTAACCTCAACAAAAACCATGAAAGGGCCGAAAATCATGCAACATACCTGATTATGAGAGATACTTGAAGAAAACTTGAGAAAAACTAAGAAAAAAAATGGAGAGAAGATTCATTTTTTTTAGGGCAGAAGCTGTTGGGGAAATCATTGATGGCAAAGTTTAGGGTTTTATGGATTGTAATGGGTGGTGTATTATGGAGGAATTTATGGGGAGTTATGGAGAAGTGGAGAGTTTGAGGGAGAGTGAAAGATGGATGTTGGGCGTTTTGAATAAATTTGCCTCTGCCCGTTACTTTAAAGTCGCGACTGTTTGATTTTTTTTAATTTTTTTGGGCGAGTCGTTGACATGTCGACGGCTCATCAGTGCGTCTTTACGACCTAAAAACACTCCCCAGTTGATGAGTAAAAAGACGGACCGTCTTTGCACATCGACGGTGTCATCGACATGTCGGTGGTCCGTCGACTTACACATCGACTTGCATACCTGCAGAGTAGCAGTTGCTAACTCTCAGATTACCAACTCTGTATACCGTCATTGTACATCGACGACCCGTCTTTGTGCTCTAGTGTTACTTTGCTGGTTTTCCGAGTATCAATTCCTGCGCACTCAACACCCATTAAATAATTTATTTATTTTTTAAAAAAAAAACTAAAAACCCCAAAAAAAAAAAAGTACAGAAATTTAAATTTGGGTTGCCTCCCAAGAAGCGCTTTATCTAACATCGCAGCATGACGGTGTTACCGATTTACTCTTGGTCAGGACTCACAGAGTCAGCACATAGAGCATCATCGAGCTTGCAGGCCTAATTAGTTTTGTTTGCATTCACCGTTTTCGCCAAAATACTTTTTATCTCCCGATTTGAGACTTCAACTTGCCCACTTGTCTGAGGATGATAAGGGGTTGCCACCCTATGCTTGATTCCATACTTCTCCATCAATCCCGCAAAGGCTTTATTGCAAAAGTGACAACCACCATCACTGATTATCACCCTTGGGGTACCAAAATGAGTAAATATGTTGCTTTTCAAGAACCCTATGACACTCTTGGCTTCGTTATTAGGTAAATCCACCGCTTCTACCCATTTAGAAACATAGTCAACAGCCACCAAGATGTACTTCATGCCACCAGAGCTCACAAAGGGTCCCATAAAATGAATTCCCCAAACATCGAACACCTCAACTTACATTACAAAGTTCATAGGCACCTCTTGCCTCTTACCAATATTCCCCTGCCGTTAGAACTGATCACAAGAACGCACCATCAAATTAGCATCATGAAAGTGAATAGGCCAATAGTAACCACATTCGAGAACCTTTGCAGCAGTGCTCGTACCACTATGATGTCCCCCGACTGGAGAGTTGTGGCAAGCCTTCAAAATATCCAATACCTCACTCTCTGGAACGCAATGCTAAATAATGTTATCAACGTTCTGAATAAGTATGGCTCATCCCAATAGTACTAACAAGAATCGCGCAAAAACTTCTTTTTCTGATGAGATTTGATCTCGTCAGGAATGATACCAATCACCAAGTAATTAGCAAAATTTGCATACCAAGGTGCCACTTTCATAGACACCACCAAAACATGCTCATCTGGAAATGCATCTTCAATATCAGGTTCTTCTGCTGGCACCCCAGTTTCCTCAAGCCTAGAGAAATGGTCAGCAACATGATTTTCGGACCCTTTTCGATCTTTCACCTTGAAATCGAACTCTTGTAACAAAAGGACCCAACGAATCAGTCATGACTTAGCTTCCTTCTTTTCCATAAGATACCTCAACGCAGCATGGTCAGTGTACACCATAACCTTGGACCCCAACAAATAGGGCCGAAACTTCTCAAAAGCATATACTATAGCAAGCAACTCTTGATCAATCACCGTGTAGTTCATTTGTGCCACATTAAGAGTCCTACTAGCATAGTAGACCAGGTGTATAATTTTATTGTGCCTCTGGTCAAGCAAAGCACCAATCACAAGGCCACTGGCATCACACATCAACTCAAATGGCAGGGACCAATTAGGAGTAACAATAACAGGAGAAGTAGTGAGGTGCTCCTCCAATTCATCGAATGCCTTTCGACACTTATCATCAAACACAAACTTAGCCTCTTTTTCAAGAAGCTTACACATTGGGTTAGAAAGCTTGGAGAAATCTTTGACGAAGCACCTGTGGAACCCAGCATTTCCCAAGAAACTCCGGACACCTTTGACTGAGATGGGTGGAGAAAGTTTTGCAATCACATCTATCTCCTCTTGATCGACTTCAATTCCCTTTTCAGAGATTTTGTGATCAAGGACGATCCCTTCCTTCACCATAAAGTGGCACTTCTCCCAATTTAGCACGAGATTTGTCTCTTCACATCTTTTCAGTACTTGACCCAGATGGCCAAGACAGTCATCAAATGAATCACCCATAACAGAGAAATTATCCATGAACACCTCCAAGAAATCTACTACCATGTCAAAAAAAGATCGACATCACGCACCTCTGAAAAGTGGCTGGTATATTATACAACCCAAAGGGCATTCGACTGTATGCAAACGTCCCATAAGGACAAGTAAACGTCATCTTCTCTTGATCTTCTAGGGCAATGTTGATCTGATCATAGCCTGATTATCCATCTAAGAAGAAATACTAAGACCTCCCAGCCAGCCTATCCAGCATCTGATCAACGAACGACATGGGAAAATGGTCTTTACAAGCGAAAGTATTCAGCTTCCTATAGTCTATGCAAACACGCCATCCAGTAAATGTACGAGTGGGAATCAGCTCATTCTTTGCATTAGGTACCACAGTGATACCTCCTTTCTTTGGAACACATTGAACAGGACTCACCCACTTGCTATCTGCAATCATATACACCAGCCCAGTATTTAACCACTTTATGATCTCCTTTTTCATGACATCTTGCATGTTCTAGTTCAATCTCCACTGATGTTCAACACTCGGCTTGTTGTCCTCCTCTAGCTGAATTTTATGCTCACAAATACTAGAAGGAATACCCCGAATATCTACTATGGTCCAACCAATAGCACGTCTGTACTCGCGCAAAATCTCCACTAAACGCTCAATCTGTTCCTCAGTCAGTAATGCTGAAACGATCACTGGCAATGTCTTGTTTGGACCAAGGAACTCATACCTCAAGTGTGATGCGAGCTGCCTAAGCTCAAGCTTTGGTGGCTCGATAATAGAAGTCTTAGCTGGTGGAGTAGTTCTATTTTCAAGGTCAAGATCCAGCTTTCTTAGGTGGTAAGTGTAAGAACCTAGACCCTCAAGAGTATTTATAGTTTCCACGTAATCCTCCATATCATCAGCATCGAAGTTCACCAGAACTGCAGTAAAAAGTTCTCCCAAACTTTCTTCTTCCATTTTATGTTCAACAACATCATCAATCCCATCAAACGAATCAATAACCGAGATACTCTCATAAGCACTTAGCAATTTCATCCCCTTGCTTGCTTGGAAAGTCACTTCTTCATCATTCACTCGGAACTTGATTTCATTCTTTTTAGAGTCCATAAGCGCTCTGCCAATAGCAAGGAAGGGTCTTCCTAAGATGATGGGAATATCTCTATCAACTGTACAATCTTGAATAACTAAATCAGCAGACAACATAAACTTCCCAATTGCACCAACACATCATCTATAACCCCAACTGGCTTCTTGATAGATCTGTCAACCATTTGTAATCGCATAGACGTCGGTCTAGGAATTCTCAATTCGGATTGTTTGAAAATAACAAGGGGCATCAAGTTGATACTCGCCCAATTATCACACAGATCACGGGTGAATGCATGAAGCCCAATATTGCACGGAATGGTAAACGCCCCTAGATCTCCCTTCTTCTGAACTATAGTGGAAGCATAATTGAACTCACACGATGAGTTAAATTCACTGTCTCATGTTGAACAAACCTTTTATTCGTAAGCAGGTCTTTTACAAACTTAACAAATGCAGGCATCTCTTTGGTAGCATCTAAGAATGGAAAATTCATTGTTAACTGCTTCAACTGATCATAGAACATTTGACACTTAGCATCCTCATTCTTCTTTGCCAACCTCTAAGGAAATGGAGGTTTTTCTTTGTACATCTAAGTCAACGGGTGAAGAGCCCCTTTTATTGTGTGTTTTCTTGTATCAACAGCAACCTCAGGAACATTAGCAACTTTTTCTTCACCACGAACCTCATAATCTACTATAGGCGCATTAGAATGCACCCCTTCTTCCTCAATAATTAGATCTAGATCAACCACCTTCTTGTTAGCACTTTGAAGTATTTTACCACTCTTTATGCTAATAGCATAAGTGCGTTCCACACCACCATCATTCTTCGGGTATGGAATAGTATATCTAGGAAGTCCTCCTTTTCTAGCAAGATGCTGTTCTCTAGAAAGATCACGCATCTGTTATTCAATGTTTCGAATAGCTGCTGAATGAGAAACCACTATCTCTGATAGCCCCGATAATATCTTTTTAGTGTTTTTCTGACTTGCCAAAACTTTTTCAAGCATTGACTCCAACCTCGAACTACCTTGATTATTAGACTGCCCTTTTGGTGGAATATAAGGGTTGGAACTTCTGTTTCCCAAGTTACCATTATTGTTGTTGTATCTACCTTGGTTCGGTCCACCATAGTTGTTATTATAGTTCCCTTGGTTGGTATTGTAGTTTCCTTGGTTGTTGTTGTATGCACCCTGCCCTTGTTGAGGTCTCCAATATCTTTGATTTGGACCAGAAACATCCCCTTTCATTACATAATCTGCATATTGAACATTCTCAAATGCTTTGAGGGACCCTCTTGATATGGACCTTTGTGGAATTGGTACATTCGAGGCGGCATGCATGAGATATCTTCGCATACGTTTACCTTCTTCGATTCCCTCTCATCAAGCCTCTTTGTCAGTAAAGAGAGAGTAGTGGCCAATTGTGCCAACGTCTGCTGTGTTTCCTGGCTATCTTTCATAATATTCTGAATCAATGGTGTCCCAAGTGATAACCCATCAGAAGTAGTCGAATGCCATGCTTGACTGTGTGTAGTCAATCGGTTAAGTATATCAGTAATATTAGCTTACGACTTATTCACGAAACACCCACTAGCAGCATTGTTGGCTATTGCTTGGGTCATAGGATCTAACCATCTGTAGAACTTCTCCTTCAAAATCTAATCTGGAAAATCGTGGTTTGGACTCCTCTCCAAATATTCTTTGTACCTCTCACGAGCTTCAAAAAGTTGTTCTCCATTACGTTGTTTGAACTCATAAATCTAATCACGAATTTCAGCTCTTTTACTCGGGGATACCACTTCGTGAGAAACACCTTGACCATCTCTTCCCATGTCGCAATAGAGTTTCGGGGCAGCTTTGTGAACCATTTTCTTGCTTCTCCGGCTAATGAATATTTGAAGAGTTTAAGCCGAACCGCTTCTTGAGTCACACCCCATTGGATATGCTAAGAGCATACATCCAGAAAGTTTGTTAAATTTTGGTGAGGGTCATCATCGACTGCATTCCGAAAGTATCTCTCTTGTTTGAGCATATGATAGAGGGAATTATCAAACTTGATAGCAGTAGCAGTCACTCTCGGATGAATTATCGCAGATGCAAAGTCTTCATCTGCTTCTGATTCATCAGCAAAAACATTTTAAACTAGAAGTTTGTTGTTGGCCATGATCACCTGGTTTGCAAGATAGCAAACAAGGTGTGTTGGAATATGACAAAGACTTTAAGAAGAGTAAACAATATTTAGTAATTTCAAAACCGTATTCTCCGGCAACGGTGCCAAAATTTGATACGCTCAAATTTACACTTTTAATAGTGTAAAGTGGACGATGTCAAATATAGTAACCCAACGGGGTTAGGATCGAATCCCACATAGAACATGGTGTGAAAAGTTTAGTAAATAAGTATTATACTAATCTTGCGGTCCTGGTGTATTCCAAAAATGGGTTTTATAGTTGTTTTGGTTTGTGGACTAATTTAAAGTGACTAGAAAATTAGAGTTGTAAATATATAGGTAAAAGGAACCAAGGTTGTGTCCCCGTCAGATAAAGTGTATGAACATGGGCATCGATCTTGATATACTTCTAATGGATTGCTTGTATATATGCACTTAGCCTCTATGTGAGTTTAGACTATTTACCAATAAGAAAAGATTATTTCTTTCTATGCTCTTTCCAAAGATAACAAAGTATGCATGAAGAATGGTTAATTACGCCAAGTAAATTCCTCTTATTCCTAAGTGAATTTATTGAACAAGATTTAAAGCCCTGAGTTCGTGTTATTTGTTCTTACCAAACCCTAGTTATTTTCCTAAATAAACAAAAGTTTATGGCATTAGCTAATGTTTGCAACCACTAACTATATGATGAAAACAAAGAACAAATAAACCTTAACAATCCATTAGGCGTATATCATTCACAATTCCCAATCAAAAAATGCCCATCCTTGGGTTCACAACCTTAGTAAAGGTTTTTAGCTACTCATGACAATAAGAAAACAATAAAAGATCAAAGATTGCATAATTGAATTTTGTATTGAACTTACGAATAAAACTTGAATGTAAATGAGTGTAATTGTCTGGAGTGTAATTGTCTGGAAAATCTTCAAAAGTAATAACAACCCAAAAGTAATTACTACAAGTCTAAAACTCTGGATGTCTGACAAATAAAACCTAAATAGGTATTTATACAAGTTAACCTCGGAATAATCAATCCCAGTCCTGTTCCAGATCGGCTTGCACTTTGACGGGTCGTCGTTGCGCTTCGACGGTCGTCAACATGTTGAAGTGCATGACGACGATCTGATGACATATTTTCAACTCGCAGGACTCCAGTCATCTAGGCACATCGACGACTGTCGATCATGTCGACGATGCAAGTCGACAGTCTGATGCGCTTTTCACTCTGCATGAAGTATATCGACGACATAACTCGACGAGCCGTCGAGCATGTCGATGGTCCGTACTCAGTGCATATCAGTACAGACACTTGATTTCCTTATTTTTTTCTCTTGCCGAGCATTCTAAATTCGAAATACCTGCACAACACACAAAACACATCAAACTAACACAAACTTGCTCGAAACAAGTAAAACTTAGAGTCAAAAGCATTAGATGTACCATAATTTCACGGCACATCAAGTTTCCCCTGTAGATAAGCCATTACCAACTGTCACAACAACCTAAAGTACACAATGCCTCACAGGGCCATAACAACAATAACAAAAATGGCCCCACACGACCAAGAAATCATAAAAAGTAAGCATTACGCACCTGAAGATAATGGTGTCTCTGTCTAAACCTCCTCTGGGAGTGGAAACAAATGCAGATATCTGGACTTCATATCTTCCTTAGCTTCCCAAGTCATTTCTTCCCTATTATTGCTTCTCCATAGAACTTTAACTGAAGCTACATCTTTAGTTTTTAATCTCTGAACTTGTCTATCTAGAATAGCAATGGGAACTTCTTCATAAGATAATTTCTCAGTAACCTAAACATCATCTATAGGTACAACTCTGAAAGGATCTCCAATGCACTTACAAAGCATTGATACACGGTAAACCGGATGGACTGACTCCAAATATGAAGGTAGATCTAACTCATAGGCTACCTGGCCCACTTTGCGTACAACCTTGTAAGGCCCAATGTACCGAGGAGTAAGCTTACCCTTTTTACCTAATCTCATGATGTCTTTCATCAGTGACACCTTTAAGAATATCCAATCGTCAACTTGGAATTATAGATCTCGTCCGTGATTATCTGTATAAAACTTCTGATGACTCTGGGCTGTCAATAATCGATCGTGAATAAGCTTGACCTTCTCCACCGCTTGTTGGACCAAATCTGGCCCTATTAATTTGGTCACACCTACTTCAAACCATCCAATTGGTGATCTACTCTTTCGTCCATATAAAGCCTCATACAGGGCTATCTGGATACTGGAATGATAACTGTTATTATAAGAGAACTAAATGAGTGGTAATTGATCATCCCAACTACCTCTAAAGTCTAAAACACATGCCTGTATTAGATGATATTGTCGGAGACTGCATGTAAACCTTCGAGTGTGAAGTTGGATTGAATATTGCCTTAGGTTGGGCCTTGTTGTATGACTTGGGGGCTAGCCACCCCGTTGTGTTATGACTTATCTTGTTCTATTTATTGTTGGCTCGTTACCACGTGAGATACTAGATATAGGTGACTAGTGATATCTTGATGATGATATTGTAGCACCTTACTTGTTGATGTTGAGACGAGGATTGTGATTCTATTGTGGCTTATTGTGTAGCCTTTTATTGACATTGTTAGTGTGCCCATGTGTGGTACTGTTTGAGATTGATTTTATTATTGATATTGCACTCATTCCTTGCACGCATTCTCATCCTTCATGATATATTGTTGATACGTTAATGACAAAAAAGGAAACATTATTATGAGTCGGGCTCAGTTGGATAAGAGTAACGTGAGGACCGATGTCCGATGTTTATCCCAAAATCGAGGTATGAGTGCGGGTAGCGATTGTCGAGGTCTTTGCCAGAATCGTGAGGGTACATGGACTTTGCAGGTTTCCCATGGGTTGTACTGTTGAGATGTGATGTTCCATCATCTGAGTACATCTGTACTGTGCATAAGCTTTTGCATTTACACTTCATACATTATTGCATTGCATTGTATCATTTAGCTTCCTGTGATATTCCTGTGATTTATTGTGATAGCATTGCGATATACGGATTCAGTGTTGATATACTGAAACTTGGTACATTTGGGCTTGCACTTATGGTAGGTATTGTGATATATATATTCGGCAATGATATACTGAGACTTGGCCCAATTGGGCATTATATAGGTGATATGTTTTATGATTGATGGATTTAGATTGGATATGCTGAGACTTGGCACAGTTGGGTTTTGTTACACCTCGAAAATTCCAGACTTGTTGCCTTGTGAATAGGCTAATGTGAGCTTAAGGTGATTATGAAATCCTTACAAGATTAAGGGAAGTATTAGATCGCTTAAAGTTCATACTATAAGATTTTGAAGCCATGTGAATATGCAAAATTTAGTTTGTTGAAGGAAATGAAATGTAAGTCATGTTCAAAAAAGTTTTCGCTATGATTGAGCTAATATTAATTTGGTAATGTCTTGAGGGGATGCTATAGGGCCTATTGTATGGTTAATGAAGTTTTATGTAAGTGCCAAGAAGGTTCCACGAGGATTGGAAGTCAAACGAATCAACGAGAGAAAGTTTCGTATAACTGTGAGTTATACGGCCACTTATACGGTCCGTATAAGGGGGGTCCGTATAACATGAACTTTATAGAAAGGGATGTTTCCATGGTGGTGTTATACGGTCCGCTTATACGGACCGTATAATATTATACGGATCGTATAAGTGGTCCTTATAAGTCCATCGGGCAGATTTCTATTTTTTGTATAAATAGATGGCCCTTGTTCTTTTATTTCATTTTTCACATTTCCATAAGTATAGAGAGCTCCAAACCCTTCTCCAAGCATATTCCACTCCAACTCAAGAGAAAACAAAGATCAAGAGGCAAGAATTAAGGTACCCATGTGTTAGAAGTCTTGCTAGGGTTAGTAGACTACAAGGGATTCTTGGGTATTGAAGCTAGGGCTTTCACATAAGTTGATAGCTGCTCCAAAGCTCATTCACATAAGATAAAAGGTTAGTTTTCATGCTTATTTCATGTTATCATGAATGCTTGATTGTTGAACAACTTGGGTAGAAGAATAAAGTGGAAAATGAGGGCTAAATTTAACTTTTATGATGTTTTTGAGTAGTAAGCTAACTTGGGTCATGATTCTTAGTATTATATGGGTATAATCTTGTTATGAAAAGTAGAAATAGTGATGAGGAAGCATTGTATGAAAATGTGCTAAGAATGGGCGTGAAGTTGTTAGTATAAGTTGAGCATGAGAATGAATTTTGAAGGGTTAATGGAATGTGATTACTTGATTATGATATTGTGGGTGTTATTATGGATGTTTGGGAGTTGTTTTGTAATACGGTGGAAGTTGACGAAATAGGGGAAATGCTGCCCAATTTTCATTTGATCATGAGTTATTCTAGTTTGAATTTAAGAGTATCATTGAGGCTTAACCATGGTATGAATCCTTCTAAATGTAGATTGTTCAAGCCTTGACGGTGAACGTTAAGTAGTTAAGAAGACCAAGAGGTATGTAAGGCTAACCCTTCTTTCATTAAGGTATGATTCCTTTTCTATATACCCTTTCATGAGTTCCATAATGTCTTCCAAATGAATCTATCTCTAAAGTTACTAAAGCTCATGATCCTCGATACTTTCACGATTCTACTACCTCCCTAATATGATAGTTGATTCTCTAAGGATAGATGTAACGGAAGCGATGATGGTTATGATGTTGATGATACTTATGGACTCTTATGTATACGTGTCTAAGTATGTATGACTATTATGTAATCACCGAGCTTATATGGCCGGGTATGATACTTATCGCGCGTGCACCTTGCAGTTGGGTACGGATAACCCTGAGCCTTGGTAAGGCCAGGTATGTATAACACCAAGCCTTGTCATGGCCGGGTACGTGAAACACCGAACCTTCATGGTTGGGTATGATACTAATAAATATGTGTATATAGACATGAGTAAGCATTAGAAATGGAAGGTCCCTATGAAAGACAAGTAAGTAAATATGACGATAGCCATTAGAGGTACAAATGGCTCTATTACCTCCCGATTCTTCTATCTTATGCTATTTCTTATGCTCTTACTATGATGTTGATTATGCTTTACATACTCAGTATATTATTCGTACTGACGTCCTTTTGTTTGTGGATGCTGCGTCATGCCCGCAGGTAGACAGGGAGACAAACTTGATCCATAGATTTCTTGTTCGGGATCGTAGATAGTAGAGCTCCATTTCATCCGGAGCTACAGTTGTTGGTATTATTCTTTTGTGTACATACCTATGGGCATGGCGGGTTCCTGTCCCGTCTATATGATGTTACATACTCTTTTTAGAGGCTCATAGACAGTTGTGTATGGTTAGGTGTCTTTTAGCCTTGTCGACTTATATTTTTGTATATCGTTTTGTTAGCCTCATCGGCTTGTGTATATTGATATGGGCATAATTGTTGATGATGATATAAATGTCTCGTTGCTCAATGAGATTAGTATTATTGATATATAGAAATCATGCGTAGGCCATGTGGCTCACCTAGATGTGAATGTGAATGTACGATAAGAGGTGCCCGGGTGGGTTAGCACCGGGTGCCCGTCATGGCCCTCCGGTTGGGTCGTGACAGGTTTAGATGCTATAATATATGTGATGACTTGTACTTGGTTATTTGCTCGCGTTGATTTACCTGCTTATCTTGTTTTATTGTCTTGGTACATGTTAGCTAATCTTAGTCAGCAGATAACTACCAGTACGTGTTGTTTGTACTGACGTACACTTGCTGCATTCTTTTATGGATGCAGAGTACTTGCCAGGTTTCGCCTCACCTCCTCGTGGTTGATTTCCCAGTTTCTATTGAGTCTATTTAAAGTGAGCATGATGACGTTCGCTTTCCGAAGACTCCTCTTACTGTTTATGTCTTATTTCCATTCTGAGACATCATTTGAGACTTCTCATTGTATTATTCAAACTTGTATTATTTAGTAGAGCTCTTGTATGACCAGACCAGATACTGGCGTGGTTTTTGGTTTACTTCCGCATTTATTATATATTCATAGGTCAGACTTACGTTACTTTATCTTCTTCCGCTATTTATACTGTGTTTGTGAATGTTGGGTTAAGCGTTCGCCTACCGAGGTGTGATAGGTAGGTGCCTGCGCGACTTTGTGAAATTGAGTCGTGACACTATTTCAATTAAAAAATTCCAAAATATTCACAATATTAATTATATTCTTTGTGCTAGCAAAGAATATAAAAAAATAGTCTATTTAGACTAATTATTTATTAATTTGACTAATTTTATTTTAATAATTATCAAATAATAAAATAATTAATCCTTTAGCGAAGCTCAGAACGCTCATTACTGTGCGACCCCATAGGTTCAAAACTAAGCCGGTAGTAAATTGACAACATCAATATACTAATCAAGATTGGTGTTTAGGAACACTCCTTAACTAACGGATAGAATGAAGTATACAATTTATAAAATTCGAAAAAAT
>NC_081350.1:54749138-54810257 GCF_029784015.1 Lycium ferocissimum | reverse complement strand
TTTAACAAACTTCCACTCCCTTTTTTTTTAAAGAAATCCACCTCCTATTTAATTAAAATGTCAAAAAGAACCCCTCCCTATTTAATTAAAATATTGACCATAAATTATAAATGCATATATTGCTAAATATAATAATTATTTAGGCTAAATAAAAATTAAAACTCGTAAAGTTAAAATCGAGCTTTAAAACGAGCCTAATATTGACATAGTTCTGAACAATATTTTAAATATGAAAAAATACGGTAAAAAATGAGCAGTAATTTATACGTCGTTTTAATTAACAATTTTTCCGAATTAGACGGAGCAGTATGAAATTAAATAACTCATATTTCTCGTAGTTGTCAGTTTTCTTTTTCAGGAAATAATAATTAATCGTCGTTTTACCATTTTCTCAGAATTTTGAAATTTTAACCTTTAAAGGGTGTATCCTAACTCTTTCTTTGACTCGGGAAACTTGAAAACTAAAATATGCATTCTATGAGATGAAAATAAGGTGTCAACAATCACTTGACACAAAGATAAGACCAAGAGACTCATTTTCACTTTTATCAAACAATGGTGGGTGTCACACTCATTCAATCGATCAACAACATTCACATCATCTCTGATCGGAGGTTCATTAAGCATATCACAAGATAGTTCGACTTACACTCAAATTGATCATCCATATCATATGATAATGTACTATCATTCAAATGACAAGGGCCAACGCTAGGTAGACACAAATCGACCTTGCAACAAGGATCAATTCGGTCATCAATAGGATCAACTAGTGTAGGGACACTTTCAACAATAACATTATCATTACATGGCGAAGAATCATTAAGATCACGCAAAGACAAGCTACGACTCATACTCTCATCACAAACTTGTTCATTCAAAAAGTTGGAAGTATTGAGTTTAGCTATTGTACCTTAAAGTTCACATTAAGAATCTTCTTTACCTTGAGCTTTCCAAGGCAAGCTCACTTGACTAATCATAGAGATAGTCTTGTCCTCCTTTCCTCCTTTCAAGTATGGGAGTTCTTCACGTGAAGACTCTTTTAGCAATTTGTTTCCTTGAGTACCTACAAAAGCGTCTTCATAACAAAATGAATAAGTAGAAAGGTTAGCTTGAATGTGTGGAAACTCCATCACTTCACTCCGCACATCCTCTCCTTTTTCCATCTATGAGTTTCCACTTTGCACTCGCTTACTCCTCTCTATCTTGTTTCTCTTAAGTTCATGGCATCCTTTGGTTCTGCAAGGAGCTTTTTTCTTTTTCACCATATGGAAGGGTACAGTAATCTCCCCTTCTTGTGGAAGGCACCGATTGGTCTGACAAGAAGTATTTTTCTTTCCTTCCGTTGGCTTCTTCAATTGGTAATTGTCTTTGGTTCCATTCCCTCTTACATGTGGCGTAGGATATATGTACTTCAATTTCCCTTTCAGTGCCTCCCAATTCTCAATTGGACTTCCCGTCTCTTTTGCGCTCTTACTCATATACTTCCAAAAGTTGGCAATCTTTGCTTCAAAAGTTCAAAGGGCTAACTCCGTCTTCCTTTCTTGCGAATAGTTGTAGCTAGAAAAGATTTTATCCATCATGAGTTCCCATTGTAAAAACTCTTTGCCACTAGCTCCCATACACAAGATAGGCCATTTCAAATTGAGCTCTCGTACCCTATCACTTGGAAGTTTCCTAGGAGGTATACGTGGAAATAGAAGTTTCCCCCTTTCATCAACTATATACCTATGCCAATGGCACTCATAAGAAACCCCATGGTCTTCGAACCAAAAATATCCCAAAGATAAGTTACATGTTCCCGTAGAAAGTATTATGCACCACACTTACTCTTGATAGTTCCCATGAGAAAAGGATACATTTACCATATCGACCAAATATCCCCTTTTGCCAATATAAGGGTTTTCTTTTCTAGTCCATTGTAATCCTAGTCGGAGTACGGCTTGAGGAGTAATGTAACAACCACGACGACGGTCATTAATTTCAAGGCGAACTCCCCAATCATTACGTACTTTCACCGATATTGAATAGAATCTCTTGTTAGGCTCAACTCTCATCTGGACCTTGGGCTGAACTCTACTCACAACTCTTTGAGTACGTTTGGGTGGAGGCGATCTCATGCCCTTTAAACAAGAATGCCTTATGGTGTCATGTGAGGGAGGTCAAGAAAATCCAACACCGACAAACATAACATGGCTATAAGTGGGCTTTACGTGACCTTGAGACTTACTTTCATCATACATACTTGATACTTCACTATCGTCATTCTCAAGGTCAATACCTTTATCACTATGTTCATCACAAGAAAAGTGAGAGTTGTACCTCGAAGTAACTTCATAGTCATGAGGGTCATCATATTGATCTTCCGGGTTATTAGCCTCAACATAGGATCCATGAGTACTCCTTGCCTCATGTTCTTCATTGTAATGACTGTAATCGTATTCACAGCTCTTAGCATAAGCATTACATTCTTCATTGTACCCGTATTTCTCACCATCATAGCCATATTCCTCATCGTTACAACTATCAAAGTTGTCATCACATGAATTGTAATCCATGGAGAGTACCTATTTAGACACTCAATAAAATAAACAAACATGTTAGGTTAGTGAAAACAATTTCACAAACACTCGAATGCACGCATCTTTGATTGCCTCACAAATTGCTTCGGCCAACGATTGTACCTTTGTTAATCCGATTGGTCACAAGGGATTTAGTTTCTACTCTTGGCCGGAATGGATTCTTGTTCAAGTTAGAAAAAAGGACGACTCAATTCAAACTAAAAGACTTGAATCAAGAACTATCAACAAAGTTAAAATGAGAAAAGAACAAAAAGAATTGGTACAATGAATTGCGGACGCAAGAACTAGTTAACAACAAGTAAGACCGATTACTAGCTATTAATTAGTTTGGAGAATCAAAGAAAAAAAGTTAGGAAATAGACAAACCGTTGTTCAACACTTAGTAAATTTTGAAGATTTCGCGAACATCCGCGATCTGGCCGTGTCGCAGAACAATCGCAAGTCAACCTTCCCTCTGAAGTTGGCACACCATGATTACGTGGATTCTTTTTTCCTTTTTCTTTCTTTTTTCTTTTTTCTTTTTTAAATTTTGGGCTAAAATTTCTCTTGACTTGTTGACTTGTTTGGGCCCACTATATCATGTATTTTTCAGTTTGTGGGCCAATAAACATTTTTTTGCAAACTTTGACTTGACTTTTTGGATCAAAAGCCCCTTTTGTGTCTTCTTCGTCTTGAAGATTTGACGATCTTCAAGAACACCAAGAACTTTCAAAATTTCAACTCCTTCAAATCAAATCCTTTTTGCCCCAAATTTCGGATCTAAGCTCTCTCCCACTAGAAGAACAAAGCCCAATGATTTTTATCCTTCAATTTTCACTCAATCATCAAAACCCACTTTGAGTTCTTCAAAACTTCAGAACTCAACAATGGTAGATCCTTCAAAAATGGCTCAAATGACTTGAAACTTTGGATTTGGACTCTAATAACACTAGGGAACAAATATCAAGTGTCAAAACAACCAAACACACACCAAAAAAAAATGTTTTTTGGTAGGAATTTTTTTTTTTTTGTAGAATCAAAACCCAAGAGTGGATTTGATAGAACAAACATATCTGATACCAATTGATATAATAACGGATATGCAGAAACAATAAATTAAGAAGAAAAGTAAAAGGATAAATAGATTGATACAAGAAGACACAATTTGGCAACCAAAACTCTAGATTTGTTAAGACCTCCAAATTGCATACAACTAAGCACCTAATCTCCTAGAATGACTTCAAGGGAACTACTGCCCCAAGCAACCAATCCTCTCAACAAACCAACAAGGTTCAATTAATGGCTTCCACAAGCCCTCAAACTCTCAATAGAATATCAAAATATCATTCATCAAAATAGTCTAAGTCTAATGAAAACTATAAGTATACTATTTATACTAGGATAGAAAGGAAGACTAGCTAGCTATTATAATTCTACCCTTAATGAAGTAACGATCTTGTTTGGTTGGTCTTCCTTTAGAAATAATGGTTTTGCATTTAAGTAATAGCTCCTCTTTGCACGCATAGCCATCCTCTTCACTCATTTGGCCATCTTAATGCTCCTCTTTCCCCACTTCATCCTCCCATGCAATCATCCACACTTGGCGTCCCCGGGAAGGTTCTAGAAATGTCCTTGAGGCAACTCAAATTGCATCAGTCTCGAACAACTACCAGTATCATCAAGTGAATGTGCATGGATGATCATATACATAAGAATATCAATGCCAATCAATCATATCCATGCACCATGCAGAATTACATAAGTAACTTGATTAACACAAGTATATGTGTTCAATAAAGGGATATGAGCACACAATAAACAAATCAAACCAATTAGTTATCAGCGAAGGACCATATGCTTTAGAATTCTTGGATTACAATCCATAACTACACCGGTTCATTATTTCCAAACAGTCACAATAGGGGTACGAGCCTCCCCCCTCCCCCCCCCTCCCCCCCACCCTCCGTCCTTACCCTTTATTAACATTATTAATCTTTACTTATAGAAATGGTACCTCAAACGAAGTTTAGAAGTCCTAAAATACCTCAAGGCTAAGAAAACAATCAAAAAAGTGTCTTCCCCTTCTGAAGTTCCTTGGAACACTCCCAATCTATCAAATTCACAATGTTCATAAGAAAAGGAGTCCATAGACACCTATATTTGTTATAGTTATAACCTGAGTCAAAAATTCAACCCAAAAGTCGAACTCAAGCACTCAAGGGAAAAACTAAAATTTTATTTGAAAATCGGTTTACCCATGACTTATAAAGTCTAAATACAGAAAATGACTCAATGTAACGACCCGTTTCGTTGTTAATGTGAAATTCTAAGGAAGGCGACAGCTATGGGGCTTAATGATGTCTCCACCTTCTCACATCTTGGAAACCTTTCAAGCCAAACCACTATCATCATGCGCATCGCATAAGCAATAGAAGTGTGAGCAAACAAATAGAGCCAACCGCTACGGCGGTCGCAGGATTACTACGGCACGTGCCGGCGTAGTGGTATACCAACCGTTGTAGCGAGTAACCGCGTACGGGGTCAACCTCCATAGCGGCGTGTTGGCCTACCCCGCGGCGGTACCGCCGCAAAGAAGACACCCATCGCAGGCAGTTTCGCACAATGAATTCCACCTATTTAAGTGAAATTTCGGGGATTAACTTCATTTCTCAAAACCCTAGAGAGTCCAGCCGCCTTTGGAGTAAATTTGGAGCCAAAAAATGATACATCCTTGGGAAAGGTTATTTCCCTAACATCTTCCATCCATTCTCCCAACTTTGATTCTCATTAAGGATCCTTATCTAGAGTCACAAATGGGAATGTCAAATCTTTTAAGTTCCAATATAATGAACCCTTGTCCTTCTTGATATAATGTCCTTGGGATATTTTCCTATGCTCATCATCATAACATGATTCCCAACCTAATCCTTCACCTATCCCATTAAAATACCTTTGGGTCTCTATTTAAGATCCTGAAAATGGGTTTCTTGAAATAAGCCTAAATTGGCAATTTGACCAAACTAGTAATTTGAGTAGGGTCATGAATGTCCTAAATGAAGGTTGATTTATCAACTAGCGTTGTGATAGAGAGTTTTGAGGTAGGATAAAATTTCATATCTACCTTAGCAATTTCGAAGTCCTTGGGAAGGACCCTAATGGTGAATTCTACTCTTAGGTCTCATGGTTGTCTCTGAGCTTTTCATATGGATTACGTGGTGGCAATTAATTAAGGCTTCATTGGATGTTTATGGCACCCGCTCAGCCATGAGGTAGGTTATGATTTTCTTTTGGTAGACTCCGATAGTTTTCCTTATTGTTGTGTTGAAGAAACGGAGAATGCATGTGTAGGAACCGGAGATTTGGGATGAAAATTTAGGATTGTATTGTTGTGTGTGACTTGTTTGTTCAGGTTGTGGCGTGTAGACCCCTTAGGTATTGACGTAACCTTGCTGATTATCGGTGGATTTATGTGACTTGGGAGTAGCGGACGGAATCTATTTATGCCTATCGATGAGATTATTGTAGTGAATCTAAGCGCTAGCTGGAAATATAAAAAGAATCACGATAGTGAATGATGTCCTAATTAAATGATGACGAGTGACTCGAGTGTAGGGTGAGATTCTTATCCTAAGCAAATATCTTTGATTAGGGAAATGGTAATACCGTATGTTAAATGATTGACTTAATGTGTGTTGGGGCTAGCCACACCGCTATGTATGTTTGATTATTCAATTGTGTTGGCTTGATGTCATGTGTAGTTGGTAGATATCAAATGTTGTTTGTTTTCCCGGTTCAGATAGGATTAACATACCCGTTGTTGGTATTTGTACTTGGATATATGTTGGCATACCTACTGTTGGTACTGTGATGTGATACGCTGTTGACATAACCATTGTGGTATTTGTGATATTAAGCTCGACTGTTGGTTATTGGCATATGCATTGCACGCATTCTCTCATATTTATCATGCGTGGCTGATATCCGGTGATGATCCGGTATCGTTGATGAGCGAAAGTGATATTTGATAAACTCACTTGAGTGATTGTGAAAAGGCCGATGTCCAAAGATCCATTCCGAAATCACTATTTATATGAAACTGACACTTGATGAACTCTTTTACTTGAGTGATTGTGAGGAGGCTGATGTCCGAGGTTCAATTCCAGAATCATTGATTTATGAAACTTATATTTGACAACTCTTTTGAGTGATTGTGAGGAGGCCGATGTCCGATGGTTATATTCGGGAATCATTGTTGCATGGCCGATTTCGATGTTATTCCGAAATTAATTGTAGTGACTGGGCTCCGCGGGTCCCCCAGAGTGGTGCCGGCGAGACTCCCCCTGTGAGCAATTAGCCAGGGTTCCGTCTGTCTGTTTGGCAAAGATTCGGGACGGGTGGTACTTAGACTTCGCGAGTCACACTGGGTTGTGCTACAGAGACATCGATATTTCCGTCCGGAGTGCATGTGTACACCTCATTTGCATAGCATGGCATGATATCACATTCATAACATTATTGCATTGCATTGCATTATGACTTGAGTGAGATGTCGTGATGACTGTATTGTGACCATTGTGTCATTGATGATTCTATTGTGATAATCGTATCGTAAGGGCTCTAACATAGTGATTGGTTAGATTGGAAGTACATAGACTTATCATATGGGGTTTAGATGCTATACATAGGTAATGATGAACATTTGGACTCAATTCTTGTGACTTATACTGTTGACTTGTGCTTGTTAAATTTGTCTAAAACTATTAGGGTATTGTGTTAAGCAAGGTGGACCTAAAGGTGTCGTAATAAAGAGTTCGCTCCTAAAACACGAATGAGCGACTTAGGAATTGTAAGGACGTTGAGAACTTGTATAGGGGTTTGGCCAGCTTATAATTCATTAAAGATTAGTTGTGACTTACGTTATATTGAAGTTGTGATCTACTGTTTTTGGGATATGTGATTTGATATGGTGATTATCCTCATTATTCATGAATTCTTTACCAATACGTACTACTAACCGTTGTCGGCCTATGATGCGTACTCAGTACCCGTGTTTGTACTGATATTACACTTGCTACACCCTTTTTTTGTGTAAATTGTTTCAAGTGATTGATCGAAGTCTATGCAGAAGTTATGCGGTGCTTGTCTGGAAGGCCTCCTCCAATTTCATTTCGGGATTGGAGGTTGAGTCTTAAAATATGATGTCATTTTGAAAATTACTTAGTCGCTCTTGTATTAGTCTAGACCAGGTTGTATCGAGTCTGTAATAATGTATTGTCAAATTATGTAACATTCGAGTTAGTATTGATAAATGAAATTCTGCTGTTTTTCTTAATTTCCAAATGCTTTTGAAGGGAAAGATATTTGATTGAAGCGTTGTATAAACGAAAGGGTTCGCCTACCAAGGCGAGAAGGTAGGTGCCCGCACGAGCCCACAATGTGTCGTGACAAGTTGGTATCAGAGCCTAGGTTACCGGTCTACTAGGTATAAGAGAAATGTCTAGTAGAGTCTCGTGGAATGGTATGTAGACATCCGTACCCGTCCACGGGAGGCTATAGGGCATCTAGGAAAATTCCCCTTCTTTCTTTCAAATCGTGCTACTTCGATCAAATTGGTATCTCGCTGAACCCAATTGGTATCTAGATGATTCCAATTAGTATCTACGTACAAAAAGTAAGTTATATTTTGGAATTAGATATAGCTGCGTTATAAGAGGTGAGTTAGATGTCGGATGCGAGAGGAATTGGGCATACTACTGCCAAGCACAGTGCCCCAGCGGCCAGCCCACCGCTGCGGTGGCACCTCTGAAGCGGTAACACAACCGCTGAAGCGGTGATCCATCTTCCCAAACGGACCTCTCCTGCGGCCCCCTTGCCGCCAAGGCAGTACCTCCACAGTGGTCTGAGAGACCGCCGAAGCGGCACTGCTGGAATCAGAGACCTGCACTTTACCTGTTCCCAGTCCATTTCCCTGTTAACCCTTAACAGATCAGATAGAAACAGCAGTATGACTAACCAACAAGTTGTATAAAAGAAATAAGCTGACAAGGGGAAGAAACAACCAAGTCACTAGCGCAAAACTAGCTACCATTACTAACAGCAAGGAAACTAAATAGTCCAACATCCAAACAATTATCCAGACAACGGCCATAAACCAAGCCAACCAAAAACCAAAACAAAATTATCCGAAAATAAAGAGCCAAACCAACAAAAGATTTTCCAGAAATAAAGGCTCTACAAGGGCAACCAAGCATAAAAAAAGAGGCAAATCTCTAGGCTGTCCGCATGCTAGTCGTGCCATCATTATCAGAGTTGCCACCACCAGCACCACCTAACCCGCGCTGACCGCCACCCTCACGAGGGGTACTCTCGAAAGAGTACTTCTCGGAGTCATCATCATCATCCTTCACTGGCAGCGGCTCATTGGGGTAGATCTTACCCCACATCGCCTAAGCAAACCTCCAAGACCTGATTCTAAGCTTGTCGCACGCCTTGTTCTTCATCCTCTCCCTGTCAAAATCAGCGCAAATCTCACCATGATTTTTAGCCAGAGTGGTGTAGGCAGTCCGGAGTCCGGTGATTGACTCACCCATCTGTGTTTGGGTGTCAAAATACCCCTTCATCTCCTGCTGAATGGGGTAGCTGGCAGCAGCACCCGATGAACTAGAATCGCCATAAGGCATAGGCATCTCTCGGAGTAAAGTCTCAATTTCACCAAAGGGCGTCTCTATGCACTCAAAAGGACCCTGTGCATGAGGATCCTCAGTTCCAGTATCATCCCCCTCACCAGCGTCAGCCCCAGCTCCACTTCCTCCTTCGCCCGCATCATCCTCCTTTCTCCTCTTCCGGCTGACAATCACTGATCTGTGACCCTTCGCCTTCAGCGGATGGTAAGGAGGCTCAGGATGGACCCAATCATCATCGTCCTCCTCTGGAACCTTAGCCTTCTAGCATAAAAAGGTGATCAAGAAAGGGCACATTAAGCTTCTTCCACTTCGCACAAACTCCTTCCACTCCGCGATGACTTATGCCTCCACATTTAAAGGAATATCAGCAAGAATGCAAGCAATAACAAGGGCACGGGCATTGGAGACATCATGGGTGTTTGAGGAAGGGCGGACTCGGCAAACTAACAATGAAAGCAACCCTTATCAGCCTCGTAGTAAAGCGATCACTGTATATCGCTCCCCTACCATGAGCCTAGGGAACCTTTGGTATATCACTTTCCTCCACCAACTGGGTGGCCAACCACATCAGATCCTTCTCCGCCGCCTTCTCCAAATAAGGCTCCTCGGGATGATCATCTTGCCTGTAAATCCGATTGATAGCCCTGGCCCTCACTTTCATGAGAGTGACCCTTATTATGATCACTAGGCTACGAACATCCCAGTCAACTGAAGGCAGAATGGCATAGAACTCCCTAACCCAGGACTCATTGCAATCTCCCAGGTTTTAAAGCAAGTGAGTCCACTTGGTCTCCACCAACCTGTTCCAGAAATCTGGAGCCCGTCTTTTCACATTTGCTATGTCAAAGCCTCGCTCCATTAGTAACTGAATAGACCTCTATTCTAAGTGTAGCCATTTACTCTGTCGAGTGGGACGACTTTCATAAGAGGGCACTTCTCTATCTTGGGGCACCGCCCCTTGGATTTGAGGTACTTGTTCCCCGTGTTCAGCCATTGTGCCTGCAAGAAAATTTGAAAACGTGTCAATTCTCGAGACTTATCAATTGCGTGTCAATTTAATAAGAATCAAAGCGAAAAATTAAGTAAACGAGTGCGGGAGGCCGCGGTACCGATGCGAGAACCAACGACCGCCACGATAACAGACCGCCATGGCGGTATCAATATGGCCGAAAGGAGACCGCCACAGTGGTCAGTAACGTTTGGGGTGAGCCGCCACAGTGGCAAATGGAGCGCCATGGCGATGCCGCTGTAGCGGCCAGTGTACCGCTGACAGTATAACCTTACCCGAGCAATGAATCAAAATTCTCAAATTTCAAGTTACTCTTTTTGGATTAAAAACGTGTTTTGAAGCACGGATCGGGGAGAAAACCAGTATACATGAAGTTTAAAACGTATTTGGGTGCTATTCTAACAACAAACTAGCCCAAAATTCATTATAAACCCTAGAATCTATTTCAAGAATTTTTCTTTACTATGCTTAAGTTTTGCGTCTCAAATCTGTGTTATAATCACGCTAAGTGCAAAGGGAAGATTATCCTAACGATTAACTAGTTCAGATTACTCCAAAAATTCATCCAAATTATGTAGTTACCTAAAGATCAGAAAACCCAACTTGCGTTACCAAAATTTAACCCTTAAGTTATTGTTTAGAATGCAGTGTTGATGGATTAACAATGGAGAAAAGGGGGAGTACGAAATTTACCTGATCTTGTAGTGCAATGGTAGGGGGAGATGGATTCCTTGTGTTGGCTCTTCTTTGTCTCTCCTTCTCTTTCTTCTCTTCTTGTGGGTATGAAAAAGTGAGTGATTGGGGAGGCTAAATTATGTTAAGTAGGAATAGGGGATGGTTGCTAGAGTTGTGATATGATTAGGAGAGAAATGGGAGTAGGAGTTTTGAGGAATATATAGGGGTTTTCGAAGTGGGGTGGTAGAATAATGAAAGAAAAAAGGACTGTCGGTCCCATACTCTACTTGACGAAGCTCGGGGTGGTCGAAATTTGTAGCCAACGGTTACGCCACGGCGGTAGAGGGACCGCTTCTCTTGGTCTCCCCAGGTTTCTTGATCTACCGCTTCGGTGGCCAAATGTGATGCCGTGGCGGTGCCGTCCTGGCTGTAACACAGCCGCTACGGTAGTATATAGCTCAGTCTGTAAAGTTCGTGATACGTTGGGGTATACTGAAGCCTTACGTCCCACAGTGGACCTCTCAGAAGTCACCCCGGTATTTAAATTACCTTGTCATGAGGACACAGCAATTCCATCAAATTGTAAGTAACAAGGAGTTTCCGACTACGCTATACGACCTATCACTCTCGAGTCCAAACTCGAATACACGGGGTAAGATGATACTAGTAAGTCCACGGCCATTGGATGTATCCTTTGTTGCCATAACTCACTCCCTTACCGTTCGGGGATGAACGACGATTATTCAATTGGTATCTAATGTAACGACCCATTTCATCGTTACTGTGAATTTCTAAGGAAGGCGACAACTATGGGGCTTAACGATGTCTCCACCTTCTCGCGTCTTGGAAATATGTCAAGCCAAACCAAGATCGTTATGCGCATCGCGTAAGCAATAGAAGTGTGAGCAAACAAATAAAGCCAGAAACAAATAAAGCCAGACCGCTACAGCGGTGCCACTGTGGCGGTGTACCAACCGCATGTGATCGCCTTTCAGCAGTTGCCATAGCGGCGTTTTGGCCACCCTGGGCGGTACACATTTGCCGATTGGTGCACCTATCGCCGGGGGTGGTTTCGCACGATGAATTCCACCCTATTTAAGTGACATTTAGGGAATTAACCTATTTCTCAAAACCCTAGAGAGTCCGGCCTTTAGGTAATTTTGGAGCCAAAAAATGATACTTTCTTGGGAAAGGTTATTTCCCTAACCTCTTCCATCCATTCTCCCAACTTTGATTCTCATTAAGGATCCTTGTCTAGAGTCACAAATGGAAATCTCAAATCTCTTATGTTCCAATATAATGAACCCTTATCCTTCTTGATATAAACTCCTTGGGATATTTTCCTATGCTCATCATCCTAACATGATTCCCAACCTAATCCTTCACCTATCCCATTAAAATACCTTTGGGACTCTATTTTAGATCTTGGAAATCGGTTACGTGAAATAAGCCTAAATTTGCAATTTGACCAAACTAGTAATTTGAGTAGGGTCATGAATGTCCTAAATGAATATTGATTTATCAACTAGCGTTGTGATAGTGAGTTTTGAGGTAGGATAAAATTCCATATCTACCTTAGCAATTTCGAATTCCTTAGGAAGGACCCTAATGGTGAATTCTACTCTTGGGTCTCATGGTTGTCTCCGAGATTTTCATATGGATTACGCGGTGGTGATTAATTGAGGCATCATTGGATGTTCGTGGCACCCGCTCGGCCATGAGGTAGGTTATAGTTTCCTTTCGGTAGACTCCGGTTAGTTTTCCTTGTTGTTGTGTAGAAGAAACGAAGAATGCATGTATAGGAATCAGAGATTTAAGATGAAAATTTAGGATTGTATTGTTGTGTCTGACTTGTTTGTTCGGGCTTATTGCCTGTAGACCCCTTAGGTATTGATGTAGCCGTGTTGATTATCGGTGGATTTATGTGACTTGGGAGTAGCGGACGGAATCTAGTTATGCCTATCGATGAGATTATTGTAGTGAATCTAAGCGCTAGCTGGAAATATAAAATGAATCACGATAGTGAATGATGTCCTAATTAAATCATGACGAGTGACTCGAGTGTAGGTTGAGATTCTTATCCTAAGCAAATATCTTTGATTAGGGAAATGGTATTATCGTATGTTAAATAATTGACTTGATGTGTGTTGAGGCTAGCCACACCGTTATGTATGTTTGATTGTTCAATTGTGTTGGCTTGATGTCATGTGTAGTTCGTAGATATCAAATGTTGCTTGTTGTCCTGGTTCGGATAGGATTAACATACCCGTTGTTGGTATTTGTACTTGGATATATGTTGGCATACCCACTGTTAGTATTGTGATGTGACATAAACGTTGTTGACATAAACGTTGTGGTATTTGTGATATTGAGCTCGACTGTTGGTGATTGGCATATGCATTGCATGCATTCTCTCATATTTACCATGCATGGTCGATATCCGGTGATGATCCGGTATCATTGATGAGCGAAACTGATATTTGATAAACTCTTTAACTTGAGTGATTGTGAAAAGGCCGATGTCCGAAGATCCATTCTGGAATCATTGTTTATATGAAACTGACACTTGATAAAATCTTTTACTTGAGTGATTATGAGAAGGCCGATATCCGAGGTTCAGTTTCGAAATCGTTGATTTATGAAACTGATATTTGACAACTCTTTTGAGTGATTGTGAGGATGCCGATGTCCGATGGTTATATTTGGGCATTGTTGTTGCATTGTCGATTCCGATGTTATTCCGGAATCAATTGTAGTGCATGGGCTCCGCGGGTCCCCCAAAGTAGTGTCGGTGAGACTCCCCCTGTGAGCAATTAGCCAGGGTCCCGTCTGTCTATTTGGCAAAGATCCGGGACGGGTGGCACTTAGACTTCACGAGTCATCTTTGGGTTATGCTACCGATACATCGATATTTCCGTCAGTGCATATACACTTCATTTGCATAGCATGGCATAGCATCACATTCATACCATTATTGCACTGCATTGCATTGCATTATGACTTGAGTGAGATGTCGTGATGACCGTATTGTGACCATTGTGTTATTGATGATTCTGTTGTGATAATCGTATGGTAATGACTCTAACGTAGTGATTGGTTAGATCGGAAGTACTCAGACTTATCATATGGGGTTTAGATGCTATACATAGGTAATGATGAACATTTGGACTCGATTCTTGTGACTTATGTTGTTGACTTGTGCTTGTTAAATTAGTCTAAAACTATTAGTGTATTGTGTTAAGCAAGGCGGACCTAAAGGTGTCGTAATGAAGATTTCACTCCTAAAACACGAGCGAGCGACTTAGGAATTGTAAGGACGTTGAGAACTTGTATGGGGGTTTGGCCAGCTTATAATTCATTAAAGATTAGTTGTGACTTAAGTTATATTGAAGTTGTGATCTACTGTTTTTGGGATATGTGATTTGATATGGTGATTATCCTCATTATTCGTGAATTCTTTACCAATATGTACTATTAATTGTTGTCGGCCTATGATGCTTGTTCAGTACCCATGTTTGTACTGATATTACACTTGCTACACACTTTTTGGGGTGTAGATTGTTTCAGGTGATTGATCGAAGTATATGCGGAAGTTATGCGGTGCTTGTCTGGAAGGCCTCCTCCCATTTCATTCTGGGATTGGAGGTTGAGTCTTAGAATATGATGTCATTCTGAAATTTACTTAGTCGCTCTTGTATTAGTCTAGACCAGGTCATGGGAAAATTGTATCGAGTCTGTAAAAATGTATTGTCAAATTATGTAACATTAGAGTTAATATTTATAAATGAAATTTCGCTATTTTTCTTAATTTCCAAATGCTTTTGAAGGAAAAGTTATGTGATTGAAGTGTTGTATAAACGAGAGGGTTCGCCTACCAAGGTGGGAAGGTAGGTGCCCGCACGAGCCCAAAATGGGTCATGACACTCAAACACAACCACAAATCAACCTCCAAATCGAAGAATTTCATATTCTTAACTTTAGGCTTGGAACCTCAATTTCTACAACTAATTCATGGATGAAAAATGCTAATACCTTCAAATCATGGGGAAATGCTGAGATCAAGGTTAAAAAGTTACCCTATGCCAAATCAAGATGTTTGCCTCCAAAATTGCCTCAAACGAAGACTCTTTACTAATTTATCAATACCGAATATAACACATCTGGTCCACGGGCTCGAATTTCGATAAAATTTATATTCTTACAAAGTCCTCTCCATATGAATACCAAATACATCATAAATTTTCAATCTTGGTGGAAAACTGATAGCGAATTGACAATTTTTTTGAATTTGTAATTACCAGTTGAAATAGATGTGCAGTGAACAGTGTCGGAAGTAAACAAAAGGATACATCAATGGAAAAACCTCATCGCGAGGATCAATAATCTATATTCACAATCCAAATTTGATCAAGAATCGCTTGGATCGGCCAAAATTAAAATGTAGTTTTTTCTTTTACCAAAAATCACAAACTTTTGCCTTAAATCTAGCTTAGGTTCATGTAAAACTCATAGATTTGAGTTAGAATTCATACCTTGATGATAACCCATTGATTCTCTCTCAAATTCATATCTTGATGATAACCCATTGATTCTCTCTCAAAATCATGTTTTGATGTCCTAAATCTACTCCCAAATAAAATAATTCCGATCACATTCATATTCAGTCCTGCAGCAGGTATGAATACACTCCATACTTCAATTGCAAAGGAATTGGTTAGGAACAAGTGTTGTATAGCAGGAGGTGAAGGGGCTTTGCCCCTGATTATATTCCAAGCACTGGAAATAGTAAATTTGCCTGTACACGTAACCACAATATCCTGTTAATTCTTCTACATGTATCTTTGTCTTAGTGTGATCAACTATATATGTAGGGAAATTTTTTTGTAGCTTACGATAATTCCGATTCTCTTCTGATGTAAGTTCTGAAACCTCTTCCATATTCTCATTGATCTGAAACTTTGTGGGAACTACATGATATAGGCTTCCTAAGTACTTTGTTCAATTGCATGCCATACATTTATTGATCCTTTGATTTCCCATCAAGTCTCATGCTCCACCATTTTTCTGGCTTCTAACATCTTCCTCCACACTTGTGAGCCAGTCTTCCATTATAGCAAAGTAGGTATCTCCTTTTTACAATATTTGTTCCACATGTAGTTAGAACAAAGAGTCTTAGTAGTTCTTAACCTCCATCACAATTTAGCAAAAAGTGCATTTGAGACATCAAACAACGATCTGAATTCCAATCCACCTTCTTGAGTTGACAAACACATATTCTGCTAAGAAGATCAATGTCTACTCCTTCCATCTTCCTTGTTACTTTAGAAAAATCTAAAAAATATCTTGTGAAGTCTAGTATGTACTTTAGAGGTGCTAATATTGATAACATGTATACTGCATACTTGTTAAACACTTTTGATTAGTGTTTCCTCCCCCACCCAGTATGACAAAATTTAACCTTTCAAGAGTGTAATTTGACCTTAACTTTCATGATCATATCTGCATAATATATCTTCTTCTTCTCGGTATGTAATGTTGTACACGCTAAATATGTAAAAGGGAATTGTCCTTTTCTAAATCTCATGATATTCCCTACTTTTCGTTCCAGATAATAGGGCGTTTTTCATGGATATAGTATGAATTCTTATTGTGTTTATTATCTGCGCTGAAGCCTCTTCATACCTCCTAAAAATTCCACAATTTTATTTAAAGATTCTGATTCTGCAGATGTAAATATGATCGTATGCTCTGCAAATGCAAGGTGATTCAAAAAAGTTTTCCACTTTGACATACCATATCCAATAAACTTTTATCCTCAAATAAAGAATTAAGAGCCCTAGATAATACCTCAAGTGATAATATGAATAAGAAGGGGATAAGTGGTCACCTCGTTTTACTCCTCTACTTGACTTGGAAAAACCAGCTACCAGTCCATTCGCTAAGACTGAATACTAGCTATTTGAGATGAACCTCCATATTAATGCTGATGAAATATTCTACAAACCTCATGGCCATTAGTACATGCATTAAAAACTTTCATGATACCCTATCATATGATTTTTCCATGTCTACGTATAACATTAGCAAGCTTGCCTCTTATTCTTATATTCAATAATAATCTCCTGAGTTAGCAGAATATTTTCAAAAATACTCTTGCCTTAGACAAATCCTGATTGATTGTCGATAAATAGAAATCGGTGAAGGTAGAACACCTTTTTGTCTATGATGAATCATCCTTGATATCACATTATTGATGAAGTTTGATATGCTAATTGTTCTCATGTCTGCAAAGGTCTTAACGTCTAGTTTTTTTTCTTTTGCAATTAGAACCAAGTTTTTGTGTGTAACAGATTTAAGAAAATATGCACCTCAAAAGATGCCAGCACTAGAGCCTGTATATCATATCCTACGGTCTTCCCACATTTGTGATAGAACAATCTTATGAACCTATCTGAACCCCCCAACACTATCTCCCTTGGTTGCACAAATTGCTTTATTAACTTCTTCTTTCATAGGATAATTACATAATGTCCTATTCAGGCCTACATTAATCATGGATGTAATATGGTTTAGAATCTTCAGGTTATTTAAATCACAACTGATTCTGAAGGAAGTGAAAAACTTCAGTAGTGATCATGTAATTTGATTCAATCCACTCCCAATTTCCATCTTTAATTCGGTGTACCATTGTAGTCCTACTTTTACCTCCAATACTATTCTTTCAAATATAGATATTTATCCACATCAACTTGTGCTTTCTGTAGAACAATTTTGTTATGGATGCTTGATTTGATTCAATCCACTCCCCATTTCCATTCAAATTTTGTTAAGTTGCAGTTTCATTTTTTCCTTTCACATAGTTACGAAAGGAGCCTGTATTTCTATCTCTGTCAGTGTGCCATTACAGTCCTACTTTTTGCCTCAACACTGCTCTTAATGTAAATATTTCTTCACGTCAGCTTGTGCTTTCTGCAGAACAATTTTGTTGTGGATGCTTGGATCTTCTTCAAATAGATTTTCTTTGATCTTCAGCACTTTTTCCCTTATTAACAGTTCCTTAGAAATATCTCCATATGTCTCCTTACTCCACTTGGGAAGGGCAATCTTAAAATTTGTCATCTTCTTTTAGAATACCCTAAATGGACTTCCTACAAAATCGGACTTCCTGCAAAATCAATCTTCTAATGGAGCTTAACAATATCTTGAAAGCTTTCATGTTGTGTTCAGAAGTGTAACACCTAAATGGTTTTATAACTTCAACTACTTCGTCACCGCAAGACAAAATCAAAAGAGAATTAGCTGAACAGCCTTTTGTAAAGTGTTCCACTTCAATCTGAGAAAGGAAGTTCCGAAAAAGACTGTTAACAAGAATCCTATCAAATCTCTTAATAATACAATCTATCAACTCTCTTATCCCACCATGCATAAGGGCTCCCTTAAATTCCATGTCAACAAGCTCACATGAATTCACACAAAAGGAAAAGTTCTCACATTCATATAGTAATACAGGTAAACCACCTAATTCCTCTTCTTCTGATAAGATCATATTAAAGTCATCCTCTACCATCCAAAGTAACATCTTATCTCTAGCTAAGTAGTAATTGATTCCCCAAAGTTCTAATCTCTCCAAAGCATAACATTTTGCATTTATAAATGTAGCAATTATGTCCTTACCAATTACCAGATGGTTAAGCTTCCGGGTTATTTGTTGCTCAGCATTCATCGGTATTTCCCATTGAACTACATTGGAGTTTGCTTATGTATTATCCATCCCTAGTGCTCTACTATATTTTTGAATATGTTTTCTATGTTAAAAAGGTTCCATTTAGCCACAGTGAAACAACCATACTGTCTTTTTAAAACTAATCAGTCTCTCAAAAGCCTGTTGAATATGTACCTTATTTTCCATGTGAGTGATTTAATCCTCATTTAACTTTGGAAGTTGTTTTCTTTGGTGTGTCCTTCTAGGTTCACTAGTATGCCTGTTTTGACTTATTTCCACCATAATTATACCCTTGATGAAATATCTTCTTCTCTTGCAACATAATGGAAATTTTCTGTAATTCTTTCTCTATCATCCTCCACCTGCTTTTGTTCTCCCTTAGCTTTCTATATTTCCACTTCTGTCACCTCGTGAGTAACCACTTTATGCAGTATCTTATTAGAAGAAGATACTGGTATAAATAGTTAATAAGTCCAAGTGCCTTTTGTTGTGATGATAGTCAAACTGATGAGAGACCTGGTGTGTGATCTGTTCTCTATGGTCCTTGCACCATCAGTAGAGACAGCTGTAAAGCCAAGTTACTTGCTACACATAAGTACAACTGTGAGCAGGCCCATGTTTTAGGTCAAAGTGTATGAGTGATTTCTGTCCATCCCACATGCTTCCACTATATATACAACATGATGGCAACATATTGAGTAGACTTGAAAACCTAATCTAAATCGTGCAAAGCTGCCGACACAAGTTCTCAAGATCTCTCAAGAACAAAGTCACCTACAAGTTGAAGAACCAGATCCAAACACAAGATTTAGTCTAAGTTATTTATATTATTGTGAGTTTTTGTTCGTCTATGCTTAAATTGTAAACCTACTCTTCTCTTTAAAGGAATTTGTTTGTAGGTAGATCAAAAGTCTCAAAGGGTTCTTATTGGAAGTGTGTTTCCTCAAGCTGTTAAGTGGTACACTAGGTGTTACACCTTGTAGTTTTGTACATTGAGATTCGTAGTACGTTGGTGTTACACCTCGGGAAATTTTTCGTTGATGCACAGCAAATAGATTAACAAAGAGCAGGATGTATATGGTATTTAAATAAGTAAGAAATAGCATTTGATGACCTTAAGTAAGATTTCAAAGACATTCGACGTTAGATGAGAAAGTTGCCAAGAGAAGGCAATGCATACGATAAGTATCGGAAGAGATTTACGAGTAATAAGTTAATGATGATTTAACGACGCTTTGGAGAAGAGTTATAATATCCCTTAGATTGATAATGAGGTGATAAACAATTGTTAAGAAGGTTCCATAAGGATTGGAGATCAAACGAGTCGACGAGAACAAGTTCGGAATCACTGGGCATTATACGGCCAAACATACTGGCCGTATAAAACATACGGACCGTATGTTTAGCCGTACTTCCAGCCCAGATTGAGACCCCTCTCTGGACCAAATCTACGGCCAGACATACGATCAGTATAAATTATACGGACCGTATGTTGGTCCGTAGAAGTTGGTCGGGTCAGAAGTGAGTTATTTAACAAGGATCCAAGTTTCATTTTATTTCATTTCCACTTCTCTCTAAAACATCTCTCTTCATTTCTCCCATAAGATTTCAAGAGAAATTAGTGTTCAACTTTATCAAACCAAGTGAATCAAGTATAAGAAACCCATTAAAGTTCATCCAAGACAAGAATCCAAGTAAAGGTGAAACTAGGGTTTTGCTCAAGTGAGGTGTTTGCACCCAAGGTTTATTACTACATCATCTAAGATAATTTTTATGATATTTCCATGTTGTTTAAGGTAATTGAAAGTTGAAACACTTGGATTGTAGAAGGTAATAGAAAATGGGTCATAAATGTGGGAATAGTGTCACTTTTGAGTAAATGTTTGGATTGAGTTATGATTCTTTATACATTGTGATTAGGAACATGTTATAAATGATATTGAGAACATGAAATCGACATTGTATATGAATGAACGTAATCGTGTGATATGACCATGAATGTGGATGATTGGAAGTGAATTGAGAAGTAAGGATAATGTAGGTGAATAAAGGCTATTGTTATGATGTTGTGAATGTTGTTATTGAATTTTTGGGAGTTGATATATGATATGGAGGAAGTCATATAAATAAAGGAGATGCTGTCCAATTTTCCCTAGCTTTAGTCATGAATGCTAAGCTATCAATTCTCTAATGTTAGTATGCACTCTAATGAAGGTAGAAACGTGAGCATTGAAGAAGAACGTGCAAGTGATAGAATAGTTGAACTAAAGGTATGTAAGGCTAACCCTTCTTTCATAAGGCATGGTTCTTTGGCCAAATATCTATCCTTCTATGAGCCTACGATATTCTCCAATGATCCTATCTCTAAAAGCTACTAAGCTTATGATTCTCGATATGATACGATTGTACTAAGTTCCTTATATGACGAGTAATCCTTTAAGGATAGATGTGATGAAAGACGATAGTAATAATGCTAAAGATGCTTATATGTATATGTGCCTATGTATGGCTATTATGAGACCCCGAGCTTATATGGCCGGGTAGAATATAGTGAATATGTGTATATATATCTATATATGATGATGCGCGCGCACCACTGCAGTTGGGTACGGATAACACTGAGCCTTGGTAGAGCCAGGTATGTATGACATCGAGCCTTGGTAGGGCTGTGTATGTGAAACACCGAACCTTCGTGGTCGGGTATGCTATATAAATGTTATGTATATGACATCTATATGAGTACGAATATGTAAATGCTAAGTGAAGGCTATGTATATGCAATGTATATGATATGAATATGAGTATAAATGGAAATATGAATACGAATACGAAAGGTAAATGAGTACGGATATGTAGACGGATACGGATAAGGATGTATGTACACGGATACGCAATAGAAATGGAATGTCCTTATAAAAAGCAAGTAAGTGCTATGACGTTGATACTATTATCTCCTATCCTATGCTATTTCATATGTTATCTATTATGCTCTCATATTGATGTTGATCATGCTTTACATACCAAGACATTCTTCGTACCACGTCCTTTTGTTTGTGGACGCTGCGTCATGCCCGTAGGTGGCCAGGGAGATAGACTTGATCCATAGCTGCTTTATTCAGGGACTACATAGCGGAGCTCCATTTCATTCAGAGCTGCAGCTTTTGGTATAGATTCTTTTGTGTACATAATTATGGGCACGGCGGGGTCCTGTCCTGCCTATATGATATAATATACTCTTCTTAGAGGCTCGTAGACATGTGTATATGGGTAGATGTGTTTGGCCTTATCGGCCTATATTTTGGATATTATTTTGTTAGCCTCGTCGACTTATGTACATTTATATGGGCATAGTTGCTAATGATGATATAAATGAATTGTTTCCCAACGGGATTAGTATGATGATAAATGAAAAGTATGATTTAGCTATGTGGCTCACCTAGATATGATATGAAAGTATGTTGAGAGGTGCCCAGGTGGGCTAGCACCGGGTGCCCGTCGCGGCCCTCCGTTTGGGTCGTGACAGTTGGTGTCTTAGTTTTGGACATCAGATTTGTTTCAAGGATATATGAGGTTGGACATGCTTAACTTGTATTTATGAGTGCTTAAATTCATATTTGGAGAGTTACGGAAGGATTGGAGAATAAGTCAATCAAAGTGGGAAGGTTCATCAAAAGTTGTTTTCTGGAAAATATGGTATATAGGTTATATAAGTGAGATATGGACCGTATATAGGGATTTTTTTTAAAAAAAATTCCAGAGAAGGCAGTTCTGGAGATGGTATTATACAGCCAACTATACGGACCGTAAAATTTTATACGGCCAGGATGTTGGTCGTATAATGTTATATGGCCAAGGATAAGGATTTTTTGTGTGTGTGTGTATATATATATATATATATATATAAATACACATATGATGTTACACCTCGCAAATTTTTGTGATTGGTTGTAAACTAGCATAAGCCAGAGAGGCCATGGAACCTTTATAAGGTTAAGGAAGACTTTTAACAAGTGTTAAGCAAGTATCTAAAGGTTTCGGGATCAAGCGAATCGAAGAAATTAAGTTTGTTAAAATTTTGGGAAAACTTGGCAGAATTTTGGACAGGATTTTTGGTCCAACTGAGGGAGGTATATCTTTTAGCATATAAGGAGTTACGGAATCCATAACCTATGTAATTTAAAGTTCAGAAAGTCTCCTTTCCAATGTAACTGACAGATTGCAAATCTGAGATACGAGGCCAATTATATGGCCCGTATAATATTATACGACCGAGTTATACGAACCGTATAATACAAAGTCGGTGGAAATTTCCAGAATTTAAGTATGATGACCCCTCTTTATTTTAATCATTTTAGACATAACCTCAACCCTATAAACCTCTAAAGACCTCTCCAAAACATATCCAAACATATTTCTAAGCCTAAATCAAAGATCAAGGTGAAGATTATAGTGTTTAGGGTTTCCAAGTGAGCTCTACACTTGTCTCCTCCTCTTGAAGATGCTTGGGTGAGTGTTTGTAAGGTGGAGTAACCTTGGAAATGAATTATTCTTGAATTTTGAGGTAAGATTTCATCTTTGTTCCATGCTTATGAGTTTATTTGGTAATTATGTTAGGATTTGAGGAGAAGAAATTGGAGGGAAAGTTCAAATATGAGTTTGATGATATTTTGAGTTGTGAATTAACTTGAGCTATAATTATTAGTATGTTATGAGTATAATCTTGCTAAGAGGGATAATAATTTTGATGAGGAAGTGTTGTATACAAGTGTATAAGGGATTGTGTTGAAGTTGTTGCAATGGATTAATTATGAAAAAGAAGTTTTGATTGATTTAAGTCCAATTTGAAGATAAATCTCTTGGCTATGGAATTGTTGATATTGTTATTGTTGCTTGGGAGTTGTTTTTGAATTTGGGGGGAGTAAGTGATATAGGGGAGATGCTGCCCAAATTTTATTAGCTTACCACTTAATCTAGTTTGACCTTATAAACGTTTCAATGACTTACCCTTAGTGTAAATCATCTTGGATGTAGATTATTCCATTTCTAAGGTACTAAAGCTTATAGTTCTTGATGTTCTCGTGATATTATTGAGCTTATTCCATGATTATTGATTTTATTCATTATTGTTGATCTCATCTTGTAATAATTGTTCTTTCAAGGTGAGATATAGTGTGATGATGATTCCATAATAGAATTCGGAAGTTTACCGACCTTACGTCACTTCGATAGAGTAGTAAGGTTTCATTTGGGCTCTCATGTACGCTTTATATATATATATATATATATATATATATATATATATATATATATATATATATATATATATATATAGATATAGATATACATATATATACCCCACACGCGCGTCGTGCTATAGTAGGTCGGATAGGCACGTAGATGTGCACACCACCGGGCGTATTATATATTACCGGATGCGGGATGATATGATATATGGATTGGGTTGCACGTTCCGCATCAATCAATATATATATATATATATATATATATATATATATATATATATATATATATATAAGAAAAATATTTTTTTTAAAAGCTAAGCATGTATGACATCCGCCTTAAGAGGCATCCAGATGTACGTGTGCTATCTCTCTTATCTCATGTTACTTTCCATATCTTTATTATGTTGTTATTCATGTCATACATACTCAGTACATTATTCGTACTGACGTCTTTTTTCTTGTGGACGCTGTGTTCAAGCCCGCAGGTTGGCAGGGAGACGGATCGGATCCTTAGGCGCTTCATCAGTGATTTGCTTCGGAGCGCTCTATTTGCTTTGGAGCTACAGTCTAGTGGTATTATTCTTCTGTGTACTCTATGTAGAGGCTCGTAGACAGATGTATATAGTTAGATGTGCTATAACCTCATCGTTTCATATTTTTGTGTATCATTTTTAGCGACGCCCTTGTCGGCTTGTGCATATGGGCATAATTGAGGATGATTATATCGATGTGCCTTTATCTTTTGGGACTCATGCTCTTACTAATTATGATAGTTATGACTTATTTTTGTGGTCCACCTATGTCACGACCCAACCGGTGAGTCGTGACGAGTGTCTAACCTCTGATGACCAAGCAGCCCTATACTCGTACCTGAATATCACTGAATAACAAGGGCCCTTGAATAGCTTGATCTGAAATATACTGACTCAAGAAAAGGATAATATCATAAACTCTATATCATCATAACATATATAAGTACTGAAAAAACGGTGCAACCCGACTTGGCCGCTACATATGCTACACTCAAAAGAATAGGAGCCGACAAGGCTACATCACATGTCATCTACATACAACCGTCTACGTACCTCTCGGAATATAAAGTCAGAAAAGGCGGTGACGGCCCCGTCATACCTATATGCATATCTACATCTCAAAAGTAGCATACCAAAATGAACTGCAGCTTCGGATGAAATGGAGCGCACTGACCATCACTGCATGAAAGTCCTACTGAGCTGGGCCGTCTATCTGTTACATCTGAACCTGCGGGCCTGAACGCAAGCCCCCAAGCAATAGGGGAGTTAGTACAGACAATGTACTGAGTATGTAAGGCATAACAGTAACATATACATAAGAATCGTGACACGAATCTGAAACTCATAAGCCAACTGACTGTCTGAATGCATCTATATGACTGAATGTCTGAAAACATCTATATAACTCTGAATAACTAAAAATGTCTCTGCGGTGTATGATATGCATACTTTCTTTAAAAATCATATATATATATATATATATATATATATATATAGTGAATTGTCCGACCATTTAGGGACAGTGTATACTGCTCGACCATGTAGGCACGGCTTTATCATCATCATCCCGTGTCCGGGCATCCCACGTTCGGGCATCCCGCATCGGGGACGATATCATAAGCTGCCCACTAGTGGTGTCTGCCCGGCCATCTAGGCACGGTGGTACTATCATTATCTATAAGCCACCCACCGTAGTGGTGCTGCCCGGCCATATATTTTTGTGGGAAAATACATACATATATATGTGTGTGTGTGTGTGTGTGTATAAATACATGAAGGACTCATGAAAAGTATACTCCGGACTATCAAGAGCAGTATGGGATCTCTGGAAGCCATAGACATAAAACATAGGAAATCAAGGATACGATGAATCATGTACCATCTAAGAGTAGAGTCTTTGGAATTTGCTCGCTTACTGTGTTCATTCATATAATAAGGATCATGCCAAAAGAATAAAAGGGACAACCTTAGCATACCTTGAAGCTTATCTAATCATCCAACGTCTACTTCTTGAACTCGTAAGTCTACAAACAAGATAACATAGGCCACCATTAGCCCATTTACATCACTTACTATCTAATTCAACTCAAACATCAACGACATCCTCCATAACAATGTCAATTCTTACATATCACAATGTAATCAATTCTACTCCAAATCATCCCTCAACATAGCCCTCAAGCCCAATATTTACTCTTATTCCACTTACAACTTTCATAACTATATTCCTTTTACTTAAAACCACTAAAATTCTTTATAATAACTCAAACTCGAAGGTAGAAATCATATACATACCTTGAAGGGACCAGAATACCAAGAATCAAACTCCAACTCCAATTCCTAAGTTCATCAACTTCAAAGAAACCCTAGGAATAACCTTTTTCTTCACTAGCTCAGGTTTTATAGGCTCGGATCTTGCTAAAACTCTTCCAATATAATGGAAAGTGTAGAGGGGAAATATATTAGGGTTTTCTCTAACTTGGAACTGAGGAAATAAGAAATAAAGTCGTTGGGCTAGACATATATAGATGGTTCAAGAAAATTACAGGGGTGCGGTTGGACTAGCGGGTCGACGGCCGTCTACTTGCACCATCAATGCAGCCACCTTAGAATTAGAGATGGCGGCGTGTTGACGGCGTGGGTTGATGCCACCATCGACATATCGACGGTCCGTCACAGGTGACTGGTTCCTGCCAATTCCCTGAGTCGTTCCAGCTCGCGACGATTCGATTCGTTTAACTTCTAATCCTATCGTATTGCGAAGAACGTATACTCATACTTTGGTACACGCGAGGTAAAGCACTTAATATCACAAAAACTCTAGTTGCGGATTTCCATACTAGGGGTATAAACCACCAATAAGCTAAAGACTTTCTTGCGACAAAAACGGGAGGTGTAACATTCTCCCTCCCTTAGAAACATTCATCCTCGAATGTTCATACAAGTCGTGGGCTATAAAAATTTTGGCAGAGTCTCCCCTGTAAATGTACAAATCCAACCTGTACACAGCAACCCAAAATAATGTCGCACAGGGCCATATACTAAAATATACAATACCATGGCCTCACACGACCAGTCATAATAACTATAAATAAAATCAATACTTAGGGAAGATAATGCCTCAGACTGAGCCTCCTGAGATGACGAAAATAAATAGGGGTATTTAGCCTTGATTTCCTCTTCTGCTTCCCAAGTCATTTCTTTAACATTATTATTCCTCCATAGAACTTTAACGGAAGCCACATCCTTGGTTCGCAATCGACGAACATGTCTATCCAATATAGCCACAGGAATATCTTCGTATGATAAACTTCGGTCATACGGATATCATCTACCAAAGACAACCCTCGAGGGATCTCCTATACACTTACGAAGCAAGGACACATGGAATACTGGATGCACAGATCAAACTCAAAAGATAGTTCTAGCTCATATGCTACTTTACCCATTATACGAATAATTCTATATGGCCCAATGTATCGAGAGCTTAACTTACCCTTCTTGCCAAATCTCATAACTCCCTTCATAGGTGAAACTTTCAGCCCAATCGCCTACCTTAAACTCTAACTTGCGCCACCGGTTATCTGCATAGGATTTCTGTTGACTCTGCGCCGCGAGTAGCCTTCTTGAATCGCTTTCACTTGGTCAACTGCTTGTTGTATCAAGTTCGGGCCTACTAACTGATTTTCTCCCACGTCGAATCATCCTATAGGCGATCTACATCTTCGCCCATATAAAGCCTCATAAGGAGCCATCTGAGTACTGGAATGGTAATTGTTATTATATCCAAACTCAATAAGAGGCAAATGATCATCCCAACTGCCTCGGAAGTCAATTACACAAGCTCTCGCGACGTCCTCAAGTGTCAGATATAGTACGCCGCTCTCGTCCATTTGTCCGCGATGAAATGCGCGACTAAGGCTCACCCGAGTCCCCAATCCATTCCGAAAAGATTTCCAAATAAGTTAGTTGTAAACCGTGCTCCATTCGAAATAATGGTTGTAGGAACACCATGAAATCATACGATCTCTTTAAGATAAAGCTTCGCATAATCTTCACCTGAATGTTGGTCCCAGTAGGAAATGGCCGACTTTGTAAGCCTATCAACTATGACCCATATTGAATCATACTTCTGCTGAGTATAAGGCAAACCTGTAATAAAATTCATATTGATTACCTCCCATTTCCATGTCGAAATCTCCATAGTCTGTAGTAAACCTCCGGGCTTCTGGTGCTCTATTTTGACTTGCTGACAATTCGGACACTGAGAGACAAATTCTGCTATATCTCTTTTCATACCATCCCACCAATAAACTTTCTTGAGATCATTATACATTTTTGTTGTGCCCGGGTGAATAGAATACCGAGAATAGTGAGCTTCCCCCATAACCTGCTGACAAAGCCCTGCAACATTAGGAATGCATAATCTACTTCGATACCTAAGTACTCCATCTCCTGTGATCACGAAAGATGTCTTTTCTCTTTCGAGAGCCGTATCCCGATACCTAACTAAAAACAGATCTTCATACCGCGTTCCTTTATCTCCGTTGCCAAATATGACACTATTGTGTCTTGAACTGTAACTCCTGCATCACCTGAATCTAACAACCGGACTCCAAGGCTAGCTAATCGATGAACTTCGCGGACTATCTCTCTTTTCTCTAGCTGCACATATGACAGGCTACCTATGGATTTACGACTAAGAGCATCAGCTACTATATTAGCCTTTCCAGGATGGGGGCTTAATATTAACGTCGTAATATTTAAGCAACTCTAGCCATCACCTCTGACGTAAATTCAAGTCTTTCTGCTTAATGATATACTGGAGGCTCTTGTGATCGGTATAGATATCAATACGAACATCATATAAGTAATGTCTCCACATCTTCAAAGCGAATCATCTCATAGCCTAACTCAAGATCACGGATAGTTCTTCTCGTGCTTCTTCACTCTCTAGAAGATAAGCGACATAACCTTACCCCATTATCATAATCCAATCCAATACCCGAAACATCACAATATATCACATAGCCATTTGTTCTTTCCGGAAGAGTCGAAGACGGGAAGCCGAGGTCAACTTGTCTTTCAAGATTCGAAAACTCCGCTCACATATATCCGTCCATGGAACTTAGCCGACTTCGAGTCGCCTTAGTCATCGGGTCGAAAGAGAAGAAAATCCTTTCACAAATCTTCTATAATATCCCGCTAGGCCCGAGAAATTACGTATCTCCGTTGGTGTCGTGGGCCTTGGCCAATTCTTCACGATTTAATCTTTAGAGTATCCACTCTAAATGGCTTCATCTGAGATAATGTGACCAAGAAAATCCACAAAGTTCAACCAGGATTCACACTTAGAAAACTTTGCATATAATCTCGTAGAACTCTAAGCACTTCATGTAGATGATCTACATATTCAGCCTCCGACGAAGAATAAACCAGAATATCATCCATAAACACGATCACAAACATATCTAGGAAGGGCCTGAATACACGATTCATCAAGTTCATGAATACGGCTGGAGCATTAGCTAACCCGAATAACATAACACGAAACTCATAGTGCCCATATCTAGTCCGGAATGTCATCTTCGAAATATCTTCCTCTTTCACCCTAACCTGATGATACCTTGATCTCAAGTCTATCTTCGAGAAATATCTAGTACCCCACAGCTGGTCAAATAAATCATCAGTCCTCGAAAGTGGATACTTATTCTTTACAATCACTTTATTCAATTGTCGATAATCAATACACATTCGCAAAGAGCCATCCTTCTTCTCTACAAATAACATTGCCATCCTCACGCGATGTACTGGGCCTAATAAATCCCTTCTCAAGTAAATCCCTCAATTGCTACATTAATTCCTTCAACTCCGTAGGTGCCATTCTGTAAGGAGGAATAGATATTGGCTGGGTATCTAGCAATAGATCAATAGAAAAATCAATCTCCCGCTTTGGCAGAATGCCTGGAAGCTCATCTGGAAACATCTCCAAAAATTCATTGACCACAGGGATCGACTGAAGGGTCGGTGAATCTGCTGGCACATCCTGAAATCGAACTACGTGATAAATATATTCTTTTTTGATCATCTTCCTTGCCTTGCGAGAAATAAATAAACCCACCCCGCGAAGCAAAGATTACCCTTCCACCTAGTAATCGTTCGGGTTTGAAAAACCTGAATTGAACTATTCCCTCGTTTCCGCAATCAACATTAGCATAACAAGAAGCCAACCAATCCATGCCAATAATAACATCAAAATCAATCATGTCTAACTAAATCAAATCTGCTAGGGTATGGTGGTTAAAAACTACCACCACACAGCCTCGACATACTTACCTAGCTATAACTGGATCCCCAACTGGTGTAGACACCTCAAACGATTTGATTGATTCAGCTTCTATCCCAAACTTACCACCAACAAGTGGAGTAACATATAATAATGTGGAACCTATATCAATCAGTGCGTATACACCATAGGAAGAGACCGATAATATACCTGTAACAACATCAGGAGACGTCTCACGATCCTATTTACCACCTAATGCATAAATCGCTCGAACCAGATGCTCCACTCCTCCCTCTACCACGCCCTGCTGGTGTCTGAGAACCTTGCCCTGAAAGGCGTACTGATGAAGAATAACCAGATACGGACCCGGTAGGCTAAACAATACCTACACTAGCCCTCGATGGGTACACTGTCATCACATGACCTAGCTGGCCACAGGCATAATAAGCATCTAATCCCGGGCCGACACCGGCTCTGGGACAGAATCTACCATAGCGTAATACACCGCCGTACCGTGGTCTCCTCCCCGAGCCGACTCTGGCCCAAGCCGAGAACCGAAGCCCGGAACCCTCACCGTTCGGAATAAGAAGACCGATCAAATCTAGGGGCCTCCGGGAATCGCGGAGACGCACTCCCTCCCCGAATAAAAATGCACACGGAACGCGCGCGTCTCTCGTCTCTCCCCGAACTCACCAGCAATATCTAAAGATCTCGGCCCTTACCATGTTGCTCCGATCACGCTCACGCTTGGCCCTCCGTCGATGCTTACAATCTTTCGTACTTCCGTGCATATGTCCGTTCTTAGGAAATATGCATGCCCTACCGTAACGCCTATCATACATTCGTTCATCAAACGTGGCCCTTGCATCAACCACTAAAATGATAAACTCGATCTTCCATCTTAGCCACTATAGCTGGGGCATATCTAGCTAATGAATCGAAGTGTACACTGTACTCCTGAACACACATGCTGCCCTGCTCAATACGCATGAACCTATCGACTCGGGCCTGTCGGACTTCTGGTGGTAAATAATGATAAATAAAAGTATCTGAAAACTCTCGCCAAACGACTGGAGGGGCATTCTCTCCCCTAGATATCCCATGCCTGATGCCACTGCACCGCAATATCACGGAGCCTGTAAGAAGCTTACATCACTAACTCGACCTTATCGGCGTGTATAACCCTCAAAGTCCACTGCATACTATCAATAAAATCCTGAGGATCCATATTTTGCTTCAACACGAAAAACTCTGGAGGATCTAACCTGAAGTAAGTCTTAACCCTCACACTACCAGCTCGATCTACCTGATCAATACCAACTCCCTGACACTGTTCCCCGAGCGGCTAATCCGGTCAATAATCGTACAACATCTCGCATATCCCGGGCCCGCATCCGGCCGAGGATCCGACAGTGGCGGAGGCGGGCATGCGAAGCTTGGAGATGGGCTCTCACTCCGGGGACTCCTCGCCCCGAGCCCTAGTAACTCGTCGGGTTGAGCACGCCTAGTGGCCTCACCCACCACTCCCTTGCCCCTTCTCCGCGCCGTAGCTTTTTGCGAAGCATCGCTGAAATCAAAACAAAATGTTAGAAGACGAACTCTTAACACAAGGCTTTATCGCACGATCTAAGAGAGAAAGAATGATAATTTCCTATATGTCCTGTAGCCTCCTGTTTATAAGTGTGGTGCACGACACACCCATAAATAAGACTCTACTAGATACGGTCTGTAGACAACCCTACGATAGAACTACTCTGATACCACTTCTGTCACGACCCAACCGGCGAGTCGTAACGAGTGCCTAACCTCTGATAACCAAGAACCCGTATACTCGTACCTGAACATTATTGAATAACAAGGGCCCATGAATAGCTCGATTTGAAATATACTGACTCAAGAAAAGGATAATATCGTGAATTCTGTACCATCATAATATATATAAGTATTGAAAAGAATGGTGCAAGCTGACTTGGCCGCTACATATGTTGTACACAAAAGAATAGGAGCCAACAAGGCTACATCATATGTCATCTACATACAACTGTCTACAGACCTCTATTGGAATATAAAGCTGTAGAAAGGATGGGACAGGTCCCCGTCATACCCATATGCATATCTACATCTCAAAAGTAGCATACCAAAATGAACTGCAGCTCCGGATGAAGTGGAGCGCACTAACCACCGCTGGATGAAAGTCCCATCGAGTCGGGTCGTCGTCCGTTCATCCGAAACTGCGGCATGAACGCAAATTTCAAGGAGGTGGCGCATTTTAATAATGTACCGAGTATGTGTTGCCAAGAGCAACATATACATAAGAATTTTGATAGAAATCTGAAACTCATAAGCCAACTGACTGTCTGAATGCATCTATATGACTGAATGTCTGAAAACATCTGTATAACTCTGAATAACTAAAATGGCTCTTCCGCAAAACGATATGCATACTTTCTTTAAAAATCATATATATATATATGTATATATATATATATATATATATATATATATATATATATATATATATATATATATATATATATATATATATATGAATCCGCCCGGGTCTATGTAGGCACGTTGTTATCATCATCATCCCGCGTCCGGACGATATCACAGCCGCCACTCATGGTGTCTACCAAGCCACCTAGGCACCGAGTTACTATCATTATCCATAAGCCACCCACCATAGTGGTGCTCGCCACCATATAGGCACCTGTGCTAAAAATACATACATACGTGCGAAAATACATATATGTATATATATATATATATATATATATATCGTGACTCATGAAAAGTATACTCCGACTACTATGATAGCAACATGATTTTCCGGAAGCTATAGACATAAAACATAGGAAATCAAGGATACGATGAATCATGTACCATCTAAGAGTAGAGTCTTTGGAATCTTCGCTTAATGTGTTCATTAAGATAATAAGGATCATGCCAAGAGAATAAAAGCGATAGCCTTAATATACCTTAAAGCGTATCTAATCGTCCAACGTCTACTTCTCGAACTCGTAAGTCTACAAACAAGATAACATAGGCCACCATTAGCCCATTTAATCACTTACTATCTAATTCAACTCAAACATCAACAACGACATCCTCCATAACAATATCAATTCTTACATATCACAATGTAACCAATTCTACTCCAAATCATCCCTCAACATAGCCCTCAAGCCCAATCTTTACTCTTATTCCACTTACAACTTTCATAACTATATTCCCTTTACTTAAAACCGCTAAAATTCTTGATAATAACTCAAACTCAAAGGTAGAAATCATATACATACCTTGAAGGGACTAGAATACCAAGAATCAAACTCCAACTCCAATTCCCAAGTTCACCAACTTCAAAGAAAAACTAGGAATAACCTTTTTCTTCACTAGCTCAGGTTTTACTCTTCACTAACTCAGGTTTCTTTTCAGATCTTGCTAAAACTCTTCCAATGTAATGAAAGGTGTAGAGGGGTAATATATTAGGGTTTTAGTGTAGGGGGGAAATATATTAGGGTTTTCTCTAACTTGAACTGAGAAAATAAGAAATAAAGTCGTGGGGCTAGACATATATAGATGGTTTAAGAAAATTCTAGGGGTGCGGTTGAATGAGCGGGTCGACGATCCATCGACACGTCAACGGCCGACCGGCGGCCGGGCCGTCAACGTAGCCACCCGAGAATCGAGACGTGCGTGTGTCGACGCGCTGGTCGAGCGCCACCGTCGATATGTCGACGTCCGCTTGCAGCGGACCGGTTCTTGCCGGGCTTCCCGAGTCGTTCACCCTCGCGACAATTCGATTTGTTTAACTTCTAATCCTATCGTATTGCGAAGAACGTATACTCATACTTTGGTACACGCGAGGTAAAGAACATAATATCTCAAAAATTCGGGTGCGAATTTCCATACTAAGGGTATAAACCACCAATAAGTTGAAGACTTTATTGCGATGAAAGTGGGAGGTGTAACAACCTAGATATGATTATGAGATGTATGAGAAGAGGTGCTTGGGTGGTTAGCTCCGGGTGCCCGTCATGGCCCTCTGGTTGGGTCGTGACACTAGGCTAGAATTAGTCTAAGTTTATTAGTGTCCTTAGCTAGAGTTAGCTAAGTAAAGTTTCTTGCAATCAGAGTATTGCAAGGGTTGAGGGACTATGGGAGTTAGTTCCTAGGTTACATAACCGCAGCTTACGATAGAGTTGTAACCTGAAGTTGCTCGTATAGTGGAGTTGAAATCCTACTGGGGTAGGTTGTGATTTTTAATCCCTTGAGCAACGAGTTTTCCATGGTAATATTTTGCTTTCTGTACTTACTGCATTGCATAAGGGAACTGGTACTCAGCTAGGTCCCTCATATATTGTGTTTGGTGCTCACACAGCCTGCATCACTTGGTATCAGAGCAGGTTCTTTCTAAAAGGTTAACACCTAGAAAGGATTTTCTTCATGGCTAGCTCATTAAACCAAACGAAGGGTGAGTGTATCTTAAAACCACCAAGATTCAGTGCAGAACACTATGACTTTTGGAAGGCTAAAATGGAAGAATTCATCACTGCTAAGGACCTAGAGCTATGGCACATTATCTCTAATGGCCTTCTTACTTCTGCACAAGATAGCTATACCCTGCAAAAGGATAAAAAAGCTAAAAGGATTCTTTTTCGAAGCATCGGATCAGGTCAATACAACTTATTTGCCTTTTGTAAGACAGCAAAGGATATTTGGGAGGCTCTCAAAAGTGCACATAATGGATTTGACAAGTTCAGTACAAAATTTGAACTTCTCAAGATAAAAAATGATTAAACCGTGCAATATTCAGAAAGGAGAAAGTTGAAAGAAGAAGAGAGTCTGAACCACAAGGTAGCTCTTGAAAGTAACTCAAGTAAGGGGGAGTCTAACCCGGACTGTTTAAATCAAGGACGAAAAAAGAATGCTCGAAGTAATAGTCAGTCTCGAAAAGAAAACTCAGAAAAATAAAGAGAACAATGCTGCTGTTTGAAGTGTGGGAAACCTAGGCACGTTATTAGAACTTGTCCTTCTCACAAGCAGAGTGCCTGGAAGGATATCTTCGGCATATCTAAAGATGGGAATGTCCAAAGCAAAGCATTCATGATAGACGATAATGAGGCTTATGAAAATGAATTAACGTGTGCACTCATGGCCAGATCTGACTCGGATAGTAATGATAAAGATGCTGAGGTAAACTTCTTTGAAGTTCGGAAGAACTTATAAAATTACTCTCAAATAAAGTTGATGTCCTTGAAAAATGCTCTAATCGATGCATTTCATAGTCTTGTTAAAGAAAAGAGTTCTTTGTATAAGGAAATCAATGGTTTGGAACTTGAAAGCGATGATATGGGAGCATCCATTACAGATCTTGAAAATCAAATTCTTTGAAGTAATAAGAGAAAACTCTCTGTTAAATAATCAAAAGAAGAAAAGGATGAATACTCTGAAAGAAAAAGAAGAAGCCTGTGAGGCTCAACTTGAATTGGAAAATAAACTTCAGAAATTCAAAGTGAAGTTCACCTTTGAGCTAGAAAAGAATAACAACTACATGAGGATCTGAAAGGGGTTAATATTTCTCTGGACAAATCTCTTGATTGGTCTTGGTCAATGAATGGGACTGCCCCTATAGTCATGATTGAGTGTGAAGGCAAGAAGAGAATTGACGTTCAGGACAATAAAACTCCTAACAACCCTACTAAAAAAATTGATGCTAAGAGTGGAAATTGTTTAAATACACACAATGTTCGAAGCAATTGCCGCAAGGATGCCTTCACAATTAGACATCATTAGCTTCAGAAAAGAAAGAAATCCACCAAAAGGAAACTTAGATAGAGGGACATGGTCCCTGGATAAATAAGAAAGTGTTGTCTGTATGGGCAAAGAGGGATCTGATTCATCCATTTTATCATGATAAGGGACACAAATTAGTTTGGGTTCCTAAGTCTGGTAAATAATTCTGCCGAAAGGCTTGAGTGAGAGGAGGCAGTAGAAAGGGATACTCTCAGTGTGGCTTAAATATTAAACTGCTCCAAATAAAAGTAAATCAAGTTTTTATTCTCACTCGAGACCTACCAAAATGAGAGTGTGTCTTTTAGATTGTGGCAAAACTGGCTCTACACTCTCCCATATATGAGAAACTTGTTGTGCTCCCTCCAAAGGTTCCTCTATATGATTAGAAATAACAAGAGTAAAGGTACACACAGAGGATGATTGAAGTATTAGAGAGTTTGCTTTTCTCAGAGTTCATGCCTGATACTCGTTTGTCAAAGAACTTGGTTCCCTAGACTCAGGTTAGTAGTTCTTCAGTAGTGATATGTCTTTAAATTGCTAAAGGGTTCCATGTCATTAAACTTTTTCCTTATATCAACCCTGCTGATCCAAAATGCCTCATCCATCTGAACCAACCCAGTTGATAAAGAAAAGTTCTCCCAGCCAATCAAAATTGATTCATCGCTGAACCCTTAACTAAAAGGCTCCTTTCCCCTTTTCTCTCTTGAACTCTCTGATTATCCTCTCTTTGGAACTCTTAGTGAAGAACTCTGTTCTTCCACCTTCTTCTCTCTCGGTTTAATCATGTCTCAAAAAGAATTTTCGACCATGCCTGAAATAAGATTGCTCTCTCACCCTCTAAAAGCTCAATCCCATCAGACTAATAACCTCAATCCTCTCCTCTGAAAATCCCTATTTCGTTGAATCAAGATCCTTCTATCACTTTCTCGAAACCTAAAATTTCAGACTCCTCCAGGACTCGCAAGAGTTAGATTCCCAAAAAATTTATATCCTCTTCTCTAAACCCTACTGAGACTGTCGTGGAAGCTCTTCGATACATTGAGGACTTCGCAGAAAAGGAAGAAAAGGTTGAGGACACGGAGGATCAAGTCACTGCAAAGGAACATATCTCTGCTGATGGAAATAAAATCTCTGAGGAAAACTTAAAGACACTAGAAATTTCTACTCCTTCCAAAAGGAGTGAAATGGTAGAGAAATCCTCCACAATCTTGGAAGCTAGTTCCTTCAAAAAGGTGAAACTAAATCTGATGTTGTGGAGAAGGGAGTAGAGAGTAGGATGTGTTGTAATGATGTTCCGCTGGTGGAAAAAGGCAATGGTGGAAGTCAAAAAGAGAAATTATCAAGAGGAAAACCTACAGAGGAATCTAGTCCCTCTACTCAAGAGAAGTCAAAGGAGACTGGAGGGAAGAAGAGAACAAGGCTGCTGAGAAAAAGGCTCATTGACGAGGAAATTGATCTATCGGAGAATATCATGGTTTCCGAAGTTAAGAGAGAGAAAGAAAAAAATCCTGCCCAAGAGAAATGAAATTCCAAGGAAATAAGAAATGAAAAAGAGAAAGCATCTGAAGAGAAGGAAATCAAGGAAGTTGAGGAGGATGAAAGGGAGGAGGATGCACAATCCAAAGAAAAGAGGAGATCCACATCTTCTGGAAAAAGAAAAACCAGTTCAAAAGGATTAACTGATTACTCTGCAAAAAGACAAAGGCTCAGAGAATTTGAACTGCAGAGGCAAGAGAATCTGAGAAAGCAAAAAGTGCTACTTGGGAGAGTGTTTGATGAAAAGATCACTGAGTACAATGGGATGAATGAATTAGTAGAGATCGTCGAGTTCTAACAGTCGAGTCATCTTTTTGTTACTCCAGGACTAAAAGTGTTTGGCAGAGAAGTAAGGAAATTTTATGCAAACCTCTGCTATTCTGATAACTACACCACCTTAATATCTTATGTGAATGGATCTGAGATTGAATTGGAAGAAGTCAGGCTAAGCAATATCCTCGATGTACCTACCGACGAAATGAAGTCTGTGGAGGGAAAAGCCACTCAAGGTTTCAAGGACTTGATGTCAAGCTCGAAGGAACAGCCACTGGATAATGGCTCTTCAAAAAAAAAGCTCAAGCCTGAATATCAGCTTCTGTTCGAGCTTGTTAACAAAGTGTTGCTGCCAAGAACTGAGGGGAGAAGCAAAGCTTTCATCACAAACTTGTATCTCCTTGAAGCTATAGCAAAGTATCAATCTATTAGCTTGCCGTCTCTAATGATCGAGCACATGGTTAAGGTCATATCTACTAACAAGGGTAGACATGGTATTCCTTATAGTTTCTTCTTAACAAAGATCTTTGAATACTTCCGAGTGGCAACTGGCAAGGCTACAAAGAGAACCTAGAAGCAGATGTCACAATAACTACATTAGAGGATTGTGAGTGTATACCCAAGAGGGATGGGGTTGGAACTACTTCGACTATTTCAAGTCTAATTGATGCTCAAGATAAAGCGATTCTTGCTGAAATTGCTAGGCTACGAGCTAAAAATGTTCTCTTGAAGACTCAGTTGCTTGAGGAACCTGATCCCTGCGCTGAACAAGAAGCTGAAAACACAAGGCCGAAGGCTGAAAATGAATAGTTGAAACAGCAGATTGATGAGATCAAAGATCAGCTAGTCAGCGATCAGCAGGCAGGCAGTTTACGATTGGACAACCTTTTTAAGGCCTTTGCCTCTGCCTCTTAGCCCTATTAATTCCATGACCTCCAAATCTCTATGCTTACATCTACTTCCCGTTGTCTCAATATCTTTAAAGTTTCCTTTTATAATCTTCTTTATTGACACTAGCTCTCTTTAGTGTTTTAATTATCATATGTTGTATCTGGAAAACTGTTATGTATGTTGCTTTAAGTTGTCATTCACAAAGGCTTGCTCTGGGATTTTCTCTGATTAAAGGCGATAGCTAATCCTCTGTTTGTTTTATCTCCTGCTCGTAATGTGTTGTTATTTTAGGGCTGGGATAATGTGCCTGGGCTTCTTTTATGAGAGGGCGTCACTAAAATCTTCTTGATAATGCCAAAAGGGGAAGACATGTTATACTAAAGTTGAAAGGATCTCTAGTTCGCAGAGGATTGTGTTGCGTATGTTGCTAACATGCTGCAGGTGCCTTGACAATGATGGTCTGCTTCTCAGGGGAAATAAGTGGGAAGCTGGTTCTTAGGGGGAACATAGTCTATGAGTTTGTCACCATCAAAAAGGGGGAAATTGATAAGTCCAAGTGCCTTTTGTTTTGATGATTGTCAAATTAATGACAGACTTGGTCTGTGATCTATTCTCTGTGGTCCTTGCACCGTCAATAGAGATAGCTGTAAAGCTGAGCTACTTGCTGCACACAAGTACAGCTGTGAGCTAGCCCATGCTTTAGCTCAAAGTGTATGAGTGGTCTATATCCATCCCACATGTTCCACTCTATATACAACATGATGACAATATATTAAGTAGACTTGAAAACCTAATCTAAATTGTGCAAAGCTGCCGCCACGAGTTCTCAAGATCTCTCAAGAATAAAGTCACCTATAAGTTGAAGAACCTAATCTAGACACAAGATCTAGTCTAAGTTCTTATATTGTTGTGAGTCTTTGTTCGTTTTTGCTTAAATTGTAAACCTACTCTTCTCTTTAAAGGAAGTTGTTTGTAGGTAGATCAAAAGTCTCAAAGGGTGCTTGTTGGAAGTGTGTTTCCTCGTTCGTTGAGTGGTACATTAGGCTAGGATTAGTCTAAGTGTATTAGTGTCCTTAGCTAGAGTTAGCTAAGTGGAGTTGCTTGCAATCGGAGTATTGCAAGGGTTGAGGGACTATGGGAGTTAGTTCCTAGGTTACATAAGCGTTATTGTAAGGGTGAGGGATTATGGGAGTTAGTTCCTATCTTACGATAGAGTTGTAACCTGAAGTTGCTCGTGTAGTGGAGTTAAAATCCTACTAGGGTAGGTCGTGGCTTTTAATCCCTTGAGCAAGGAGTTTTCCACGGTAATATCTTGCCTTTTGTACTTACTGCATTGCATAAGGGAACTGGTACTCAACCAGGTCCCTCATATATTGTGTTTGGTGGACGCACAGCCTGCATCAATAGTTAATTGATTGTTCTGCTCAGGCTCCTTAAAAATAGACTCCACAGCTATCACATATGTTTCCCTCTTCTAGCATATCCTGCTTACCTTATGTACCCTTTATACCTTCCTTTTTATTCTCCATCTCTGTTGCATCTGTTTCACTAGCTTGTTGATCATTGTCACTATTAATTAGTCCTTCAACAGGTTCATCCCTAGATTCACTAGAATTGATAATAGTGACCTTTTCCACCTCACCTAAGTCTTCAGCTTCTTCCACCCTATCTTCTCGTAATTTCTTGGTTGGAGATTGATAATCTTGCTTATTGCATCAATTACTGGAGTCTCTACTTCTTTCTAACCAGTACTTACTTCGCACCATTTAAAACTACTTCGCACCATTTAAAACCTTTCCGAAGAAAGATTCAACCCATGTTTAGGAGATTCCACCTCGTTAACATTGCCTATTGTTGTTCCTGCAGGTTTATTAGTTTGTTTCTCTATTGTGTTAACCTCTTCACTCACCGTATTAGACTCTTGACTTTGAACATGTCCCTCTTCTAAGCCAATATTCTCCTTTGCAGAAGCCACCTCTGTCACGACTCGACTACGGGGCCATGACGGGTACTCGGAGCTGACTACCAAGCATTGCATATCACTCTAGCCTTCATACTCATCTCAGACAACTAATCTCTCAAATTATACATATAAATACGCATAGGCCCACAAGCTACAAAAATGATATACAGAATATACACTAATAAGATCACATAACACCTACTACCCACACATATGTATCTACGAGCCTCTACTAGAATACTGAGACCATGAGCACGCCCCAAATGTGTACACAAAAGAATATACCAATGAGCGGCAACTCCGGAGTAGTAGAGTGCTCCTGTACAACTGCTGGTAAGGCTCCTAGGTGTCGGGACAATCTCCCTGTTTACCTGTGGGCATGAACACAGCGTCCATAAAAGAAAGGACGTCAGTACGAACAATGTACTGAGTATGTAAGGCATATATGATAACATAATAAGGAAGTATAGAAAGCATGAGAAGAAAGGATAACTGTAATTGTTTGCCTCTTCAGGCGGAATCATGCATGCTCACTTTTACCTTTAAAACATATCACACATACATACATAAAAGCGTACGAATCAATACAATCATTAGCCCGCCGTCCCAAAGCCTCATAACGTCCGGGTTAATCATCTCACGCGCCCGGCTGGTGGTCATCATCATCCATAAGCCGCCCGCCTTCGCGGTCTTTGCCGTGCCATATAGACACGGTGTTATCATAAAAGCGCGCCCGCCTTGGCGGTGTTGCCCGACCATCTGGTCACGGTGTGATGCTCATCGTATACTTAACACGAAGCATACATAAGAGCTCGAAGTAAAAACGTGCTCTGCATCGGAGTGACGTAAGGTCGAGGAACCTACGATTATTTTTATGGAATAATCATAATCATCATATCTCACCTTGAAGGAACTAGCATTATAAGGAGAGACTACCAACAATGAATAACATCAAGGAATCATGTAAAAATCATGAACATCATAATAGCATCATATCATGAGCTTTAAAATCTCTGGACATAGGTTCATCATTATCATTATCATATTCATAACACATCTCTTAGCTCTATCTCTTGATAAGCTCTTAGTAATCATGGACTTGTATTTTTTTTTTTTTTAAATGTAAAGAATCCATGGAAAGATAGGGGAAATCTTGTTATAGGAATCATGCCTTAGAAAAGAAGGAGCTAGCCTTACATACCTTTATGTCTCTTGACTTTAGCGACTAAACGCTTTCCTTCAAGCTCGGGATACACGTTGAGAAATTTGTACTAAGATTAGACAACTGGAAGCATACTTAGGTCTCAACTAAAACGGCTAATTAAGATCTAATGAAAATTGGGCAGCATTTCCTTTGTTTCAACAACTTTCTCCATATAATACACAACTCCCAAACATCAATAATAACACCCATAATATCCTGATCGATAAACTTAAACCGAGTTAAACATTATTCAATTCTTACCATGCCCTTCCAATGTCATCCATAACCATAACTATGACATAACGCCATATTCATTCTCATATAATACTCCTTTAACATCATTTGCATTATTAACCACACGATTATACTCATAACACGTCAAGAACTATGATTTGAGTCAAGTTACTATTCAAAAATACCACTATTTCCATACTTGAGCTTCATATTCTGGTTTCTTCCTTGATTCAAGTCTTTCAACCATTCAATACTCTTAATAACATGACATGAACACAAAACTCACCTTTGATTATGTAGGAATGGGCTTTGGATGAAAATACTTCACTTGAAGAGAACCCCAACTTCAATTCCAAAGGAATTCTTGACTTCCATAAACCCTAGTAATCTTCTCTACACTTGATTCTCTTGGCTCTTGATGTTTAATCTTTGATTTCCCTTGAATTTGTGTTAATATGGTATGGAGAATGTTCTAGAGCTCTCAAGAGGTTTGGAGAATATGTGAAATGAAAAATAATGAACTTGGGTCATATATATATAAAAAGAGAAAATTCTAGAAAAAGTGACCCGTCCATATTATATGGACGTATAATATTATACGGCCCGTATAATATTATACGGCCCGTATAAGTGGTTGTATAATACCACTAGGGATTGACCTTTCTCTGAAATGTTATACGGACCCTTATACGGACCGTATAAAGTTATACGGACCGTATAAGTGGTCGTATAACTTTATTTTTCCGAAGTTGCTCTCGTCGATTCGTTTGATCTCCGATCCTTATGGAACCTTCTTAACACTTGTTTAATACTTAATTAACAATCTAAGGAACCTTATAACTCATCCTCAAGACCTTACTAAATAGTCGTTAGCTCAATAATTACAAAACCTTTCCCAAATACAACTTATACTTCACTTTCCTTTGACGAACTTAGGCTCACCAATTCATATAACTTCAAAATCTTATCGTATGCACCTTAAAGCTACCAAATATCCTTCTTATGGTCATAAGAGCTCCATGTTCACCTTATGCTTACATTAGGCTACTCAAAGTATGACAACCCAAACTTCCGAGGTGTAACCACCTCATTTTGAATAATATTATTATATGTATCCACAATTGGACTGGTGGTTACATCATTCTCACCAGTTCCTATGTTATTCCCAGAATTCTGATTATTTTGATTGTCATCTTGGCTGGTTAATGCATCGTACTTGTCTTGTACTTGTACTTGTACTTCATTACTGTCCTTTGCCTGGCTTTGCACCTTATTATCTATTTGTTACTCCACATTACCTCCTTTGGGGAAACTTTATTGTCTTTCACAGTATTCCAATTTTCTGAATTTCCTACAACCTTCCCACTAGATAGAATCATAGTAGGATACTTAGCAGCTAGCCTCTGATCACCCTTATTCAGATTATTTCCTCTCTTGGACTTATGTCTTGTTTACCCTCCTCCTCTTGTTTTGAGATTAATTCAGGATGCAGGTATCTACACTCCTACTAATTATGGTCTTGTAGCTTGCATTCTGTATAGTATTTTGGTAAAAATCATACTGAATTTTACCTTTTAAACTCTCACAACTCCAATACATTCATCTTCAATTTCCATCTTCACAGACTTTGATAAATCAACCAGGTCAACTTGCAATTTCATCTTAGCACAACTAGGTTTAGTCTTGTTTATAGTGGCGATATCCAGGTGCAATGGCTTCCCAACAACATATGCTAGTCTAAATAATGATTCTTTCTCAAAATACATGGGCGGTAAATTGAGAAAAGAGATCCATGTCATTGCCTTGGTTGTTTATTCATTGATCTTAAACTTAGAATCATTCATTAGATGCTTCATATGGTATGATAAACCATCCTTAGATTTGATATAGTACGCATTTTTGGACATTACATGAATGAAATCTTCCATTAACGTAAACCTTATCAAGACATGCCAATTTCTAAAAAAAACCAACATTACATTCACTTTTTACTCCACATTGTAAAGGTATGATCTTGCGTAGTTCTTCCAATTCAGGCCAACCATACAAAAAAATTCCTATGATCGTGTATTGCAAGTTCTCTATAATGTACCAAGTTCTCTATAATGTACATTCTCGCTACTTCTGCTTTAGTCCACGGGCTCTACATCAACATACCTCACTGCTTTAGTGGGGATAGGATCAGTTTTAATGCCATTCTGCATGGGAGGATTCAAAGAAGTAAATTTAACGTGGTAGCATAATTGTTTGTAGTACTAGGCTTTTGAGTGATAGGGATCTTTGTTAGGGATTGCGTGAGGTTTAGTGGTGGGAATAGAGATGAGGATGCTAGGGCAAGTGACTGACCAGCGGCCGGAGCAGGTTGGTCAGTGTCCTGAGTAGCCATACGACGAGGGTTCAGTCCCTAGGTTTAGGGTTTTGCATGAAAACATAGAGAGAGTAGAGAGCATTCTTAATTGAGAGTTGTATTTCTTCTCCTAAATCTATTAGTGTAACTGAAGTTTAGCATGTTCTAATTGAACACGTGATAAATGTTCCTATTAGACAATTCCAGCTCAAATTTTAAGTAGATTAGTTAACCATTTGAAATATGTCATTTCCTTTAATTATCTGTGTTACCCTCAATAAGCCATAAGATCTCAAGTTAGTTCTAATTAAGGTTGATGTGTATAATTAAAGAAGATGCCGTATTTTCTGTGGTTAACTTATCTATGTAACAAATTCTTCAGATTACGCGCAAAAGTTTTTTCAAAATTTGAGTCAAGTGTGTCTAATAGATACACTTTATCATGTGTTCGGGTCTTCAATTGGAATAGATCGTAATTCGAGTGCTTAAATAAAATTTACTAGCGATCTGTCGATGTATTTCATCTTTTCATAATCATGAAATGATGCATCGATTGAAAACTCAATGCATTAAATATCATGCACATAGGCATATGTGTGTGGCGGAGCCTCTTTAATATTCTTCCTGAATCTCTATTCTGTTGATTTTAATGCAATTGAGATGCATGATTCACCCATTAAAGAAAAGGCAAAACATTTAATAGATGTTTATTGGGTCTGACTTAACTTGTCCTTTGATTCTCCCAGCAAGAATCAGGACCTACAACTTAATAAGTGGCCACTATTTACACCTTGGAAGTCAACTCAACTGTCAATTTAGCTTCTTTTTTTATTGATGAATAGTCGATGGCTTTTCGATGGCTGTTTGAGGTCCAAACTTCACCAGAACTAAACATCTTTTTCTAACAGCTTGGAGTGTTCATACTATCATCACAGACCAAAAGATTTCCTCCACTTTGGCCCCAAAAAACACATTACAAGGCTCCACATGCTGGATTTTAACCTATAGAAGTACTTGGATGAAAAAATCATATAACTACCGACTAAAAATTACAATCATACAGCGAATAAATGCAGTATAGTAACAATTTCGTCAAGTGAGGTTGACTGGTGGTGATCCAATGTGTGTTCCGTGGGTTTGGCAGAAACTCACAGTTTTCGGCTTGAACTCCATACATGTATGTAAATAATGAAAGTAGAGCAGAACCCACTCTTTCAACTCAAAAGCCACTCGGTTTAAATCCTGAATCTGTGAAGGTTGACTGGTTTTATGAGATCGGTTGAAAGAAAAGACTAATAAAGAAGGTGCTTTCTTATCTCAAAATTTACCAGCTGACTCCAGTATTCTAAAAGGCAATAATAGCAAAGCAAACTGCTGCCAGCTCCACTGAATAAAACGTCCATTTTACAGAGCAGATGAAAGTGACATGAACATTAATGCCCAAAAAGAGAATTGGCCCCCCAATAATGGAAAATTGCATGTGAGCTGCAGTTGGCAAATCCAGTAAGGAGAAGCACCCCCACATCCTTCAGAACAAGGCTGCAAACAGGAACCTTAAATGTGACAGCTGAGTTGGGTTCCTAAGACATGGGACATGGGTGTTTCCACTTGTTCTACAGCCTATAATCTCCCCCTTACACTGAAAGCACTAGAGCTGTGACAGAGTTCAATTAGTTGAGCTTCACTAACAAGTTTTAGGCCACATAGTTGAGAGCATAAAATTTTGAAAACCAAGGCTATTATCTTTTGACCATAAACTTTATATAAATGGAGTTTCTTTTAACGAAATACAAATTATTTAACAGTGATTACGGATTACTGCTGTACTAATTTAAACATATCGAGACAGAAGGTTCCTTGTACAACCTTTCTTATTGGTGAACATCAATTACTAAACCTTATTAACTGCCACTAAGTTATGTACTGCTGAGTGCTTCTTTGAACAGGATGATGTGAAAGGTGGTAAGAGCCTAAATAATCACAAAATAGTGCATCCATTGACCAATTTATAAATCAATGTTAGCTTATGCAAAACACCAACGATGATTGTACTAAATGTAACCGCAAAGAATGACAAAAGTACACGATGATGCATTATATGTGGCTCCACCTGAATAAATTCTCATCCAAGAGTTAATGATGATGAATCATATCAGACTCTATTGTGGAGAATGTGTTGGAGACTGTTTTCCTGGATAAGCCAACTCCTCCATGTGCCAGCTTTCATGGGGAGCAACATGGTCATGTGAAGGAGTATATCGCTGCAAGTTGACAAACAAGATAAGAATCATCAGCAAAACGCATAAATAACAACAATTTGACAACAGAACTCATATAAATGGAAGGTGGACAATTAGTAAATCAACCTTGCCAAAAGGATCAATATTTCACATTTTCACATTATAGAACAAGTGACCGGAAAAGAAATGACCGAAAACCAACAGTAAGAATATTTTGAGTCTTCCATAAAACAGGTGAACCAGAACTACATTCCTAGCTACAAAAGTTATCATTCCCATAGCACATAGTTGAGCATTGTTTTATTTTAACCTTTAACTGGTAAAGCCACGAGAAGTGGTTGCTTTGTAAATAAAATCTCAGTAGCTGGAACATTTAAAGACTACTTCCAGAAAACCACAATAGTATAATAGTATGTATCCCATATGTCAGTCATCAATGCTTTCCGTGTCGCATATATCTCGTTTGGAGTAAAGATGGTGATCATACTGATTAAACAAAAATACCAACCTGATTGAATCGAGGTGTACTTTCAACATAACAAGCAAATACATGCAATTAGGTAAAGTGAGTACCTCCATCTTGCTTAAAAGCTCTCTGGCTGTAGGAGCAGCAAGAACAATGTCACGAGCCCCTGGCTTAATGAAACCTTCTTCAACACCATTGTCAAACAGTGTAAGCAAAGAATTATAATAACCCTCAACATTTAGCAAACCAACCTGCACAACAGGTTAAGATGGTGAAGAACTTGCAGGTAACCATCAAACTGTATGAAAGTAATGCTATAGATACCGGCTTTTTGTGAATTCCAAGTTGTGCCCATGTTATCATTTCCAGAGTCTCCTCCATGGTTCCATATCCGCCTAAACATAATAAAAGCAATTTGACAAGTGTCTGAGAGCATATGTATCGCAATATGTACTCTTACAAATATTTACCTGGAAGTGCAATAAAGGCATCAGCCTGACTAGCCATTTCAGCTTTCCGCTCATGCATGTCCGATACAATCTTTACATCACCAACACTTTCACCTGATATCTGTCGGTACAACTCAGGTTAAAAGTGTAACTATTGCAATCAAAACAACTCACAGAACGCAAAATCAAACTTCTACCACTAAAGAAAATTATTTTTTTCTATCAGATGCTTCACCAGTCAATCACTTGCAATTAACTGTGAGCACAAATGCATTCTACGAAAGAATCATTAACTTTGTTTGATAAAGCTATGAAAGAACAATTAATATGCATTGGGACAATGTATCATGTTTTTACCAATTTCAATGTGAGATGAAACTCGGATAAATTTTTGAATCGCTGTGGCACTTCAAAGCTATCAGTAACCACGGATATCACACGAAACCATTTCATATCGATGACGACATTTCAGCAAAAAAAAAAAAAAAAAAAAACAACTCCAAGCAAACAGAATATAAGATAATAATGCATTGGGAAGAAAAAGAGAGATTGTAGCTCAGATAATTGTGAAATTAGAGTTCAAAGTTTCAGCAAAAGAGAAACCCCAAGTGGAAGAAATAGCAATAATATAAAAGCAGTTCAAACAACTTACCTTACCCACTACTCCCCCCCCCCAAAAAAAAAAAAAAAAAAAAAAAAGTAGATGGCAGCTCAAACAAATAGCAAAATTTTAGTTACAAGTACATGTCCACATACCTCAACAGGCACAAGAGCTTTCGGGATGACCCTGCATGTTCAGAGCAATCAAGAATGAATTGAAATCCTACAGTAGACTTCAAACACAATTAGCCATTGTAAACTTGAAATTTTAATATTTGACTTACCCAAGGACATGGCAACCACCCTTATAGACTCTCTGGGAAATCAACCCCATCAATCCAACACTTCCACCACCATAGACCAAGTCAATCTTCCTATTTACCTGCAAACAGCATTATCAAAGTCAAATGGAACTCCAAAAGACTTAAATCTGAAACATTCAAAGCCAAGTCACTTTCATTATGGGGATAACACTTCAACAATGGTAGGTACCTATAAGAAAGAAAGTCAATGCGTACTATCCAGATTACCAAAAACCAATACTATTAGAATGTCAACACAAAATCAGCATATTTTGCAAAAAGTTGGGAACATTAAGTCAACCACTCCTGTTTCCAAACTAAACTGAGATTAGTCTTGGTAGAATAGAAAGGTAACAGAACTTCATATGCACACATCCGGATTGATTTCTCGGATGGTCATTCAACTAATAGTTACTATCTCATAAAGTCACCTTTCTTTTCGATTCCAATTTTCTTTAACAAAGAAAAAAACTTTCTGAAATAATAACTATTAGCCTAGCGACCATCTGAAAATCAACTCCACAAATCCCAAATTAACTCAAAGCTAAAAAGTTTTGAAAGTTGAAACTGAATAACTATTAAATAAAACATAAAAATTAAAGAGTCAACCAAAGAGGATTTCAAGAATCAAGACTAACCAATTCAATCCCCAAGTCAATAGCAGCATCACTGAACACTTTCCTGTGGCCAGGGTTACTTCCACAAAAAACACAAATTTTCTTGAAGTTGCTTCTATTACTATTGCTTTCCATTGATAAACTTTCAACCCCTTCTGATTAAATCTCAAAAAAAAAAAAAAACTCTCCTTTATTTAGACTTTTTACAGAATCTCCTCTCTGTACGGCGCTATGAGTGTAAATGGAATATCAAGAAATAAAAACTAAAAATATAAAAAAGGTAAGGAGTGACACACAAGACAAGGTAAGAGACAATCTAGATATTGCTTAGATTGATCAAGAATTAAGAAGACAATATACAATCAAGTAATCAACAAGTCTTTATTAAATTAAACAAGTAAGCAATTAAAAACTAATAAGATTGAATTAAGGAGTAATTACTACTAATTAATATTCCTAATGACAAAAATAAAGGGGGAAAGGGTACTACGTATCATGGAGAGGAGAGTCCTGTTTTCATGATTTATATATAAAGGGAAAACAAGAAAAAAGAAAAAGGTGGTATTTTTAAATGACAAAATTCCCAACAATTGAGAAGGACAAAAGTGGTGTTTTATTAAAGCTGCTTATGCCCCTTTGTTTTCTGCCCCTGCAAAATAATTACCCCTCATGTTTGAACAATTTTAGACCACCCTACATCGCCTAGAGTTGATAACCTATAATTGGAAGTGTTTTATTTATTTCATCATTCAAAAGAAGCAACACAAATGTTAAACAGATTGATGTACACTTTTTTAACCAAATTGTTATAAACCATTTGAAGGTAACTTTGTCCTACTTGGATTTAGAAAGAAGACTAGTCATTGTAATTTGTACATGTGCGTGGCAAATGTATTTCATATGAATTTTAAGGATAAGCTTTTTTCTGAATATCTAATGAAAATTATTATCAATTTAATAATTTAATGTTGAATCTAAAATGATGAAATATTTGTATTCATCACAATTCTTCAAGGATTTATCAATTAATATAAATTGAAAAATTGAATTGTTGGTAGTTTAGAGATTGTGAACGATGATGTTCGTCTATAACTTCTAAAGAAGATAATGATAACTAATAATGTAAAGTCTAAAAATGATTATTGTTGAATCAATATTCTACAAAATAATATATAAATATATATAATGTCACGCCCCCCAAACTAGGTTGAGACGTGATTGACATGCAATTCTTACTACCCATTGAGCGTACCCTATTCTAGCCAACTAAAAGTCGCATCTGATTTCAACCTTTAGTAAGAAAATCTATAAAGCAATTTTTTAATATGTCTAAAACTGAATAATGAGCTCGATGATATATCATTTGAAATATAACTCATTGACAGGCATGAGCCTCTAAGAACAGAAGTCTAAGTACAATGCTTTTGATGCATTTCCCGAAAATATTATAGCAATCTGAAATGAATCAACGAAACTTGGCACTAAATCTAGGAATGTCTGCCTTTAGCCACGTACTTGTTACCTGCGCACTCAACACTTGTCACACGACGTGGAAGACTCACACACCTTTGAAGGATACCCAATAAATTTCACTGATAATGTTACACCTCGAAAATTTTTGTGTCATTTGCGTCGTAAGTAAACTAGCGTAAGCTCGGAGAGGTCATGGAATCTTTATAAGGTTAGGGAATACTTTTAATAAGTGTTAAGCAAGTGTCTAAAGGTTCCGAGATCAAGCAAATCGAAGAAATTAAGTTTGTCAAAAATTTGAAAAAATTTGGCAGAATTTTGGACAAGAAATTTTGGTCCAACTTGAGAGAGGTATATCTCCTAGAATATGAGGAGTTATGAAATGCATAACCTATGTAAATTGAAGTTCAGGGAGTCTTCTTTCCAATGTAACTGACACATTGCAAATCCGAGACGTACAGAGGAACATACGGCCTGTATGAAATTGTAACGATTCCTCGGGTGCAATTCGACGGCTTGTCGAATAACGACGGTACCGTCGATGCTACAGTCGAATTGAGGTGGTGGAGACTTGTGTCTTGATTATAAATAAGAGGGCCATGACCTTGGGCTCATTATTCATCAAAAATCAGACCCTTCTAGACCCCTCAAGATCCCTCAACTATCCTAAACCCTCCACAAACATCCTAAGCAAAGATCAACCTAGAAATCCTAAACTAGTTCGTATATAGTGATAGCTATTATTGCTATTGAAGTTGTGGACGTTAAGCTTGAAAGAAAGATTTGGATTTAGAGTTTCTGGACCGGAAAAGGGTATTTTCTTTATCTCAGCTTTGATATTAAGTTGTTTTTGGAGGATTTTAATGGTTTAAAGTGAAGGAAAACATAGTATAAAGGTCATAGTTTGATATGTTGATGATGTTGGCATATGGACTGATTTTCGAAGGAAGTTTCAGATGGATTTTTATATGTTTGTCATGTCGTATCTTGATTATGCTATTGTTGATGTTGTTATTGAAGTTTGGGAGCTGTTTTGGAATTGGTTCGAAGTAGATAATATAGGGGAAATGTTGTCCAAATTCCGTTAACTTATTAACTAGCTAAGTTGAGTGTGTAAGTGTTCCTATGGCCAGATTGTTGTATGAATCATCTTGGATGTAGATTGGCACGTTTGGAAGGATAAGCGTTAAGTAGTTAAGGAGACGACAAGGTATGTGAAGGTTGTCCCTTTCTTTCTTAAGGCATGATTCCATTGTTTCGACCTTACACAAAGGATGTCCATAATTATTCTTCTCTTAGAAATATTAAAAGCATATGTTCTTGATGTTCTTATGATATTGTTGATCCTTATCTCATGATTATTGGTTATTGATCTCATATTATCGTTGTTGATCTTATTATTGATGTTGATCTCATCTTATGATTATTGTTCCTTTAAGATTAGATATGTCCATAATAATAGTTCCATAATGATAATCGGAGGTTTACCGACCTTACGTCACTCTGATAAAGTCATAGATTTTCTTTGGGCTCTCATGCATGCTTTATATATATGTATGTATTTTCTCACACCGAGCCGCATTATAGTCGGTCGGGCAGGCACGTAGATGTGCACACCACTGCAGTGGGCATGTTATGATGTTACCCCGGACGCGGGATGATGAATATATGATGATAACATCGAGCCTATATGGCCGGGTATGGTATTATATATATATATATATATATATATATATATATATATATATATATATATATATATATATATATATATATATATATATTTTAAAGCTAAACATGCATGACATCCACCTTAAGAGGCAATCAGAGGTACAGGTTGATCTCTCTTATCTCATGTTATCCTTATATTTTCATTATGTTGTTATTCATGCCTTACATACTTAGTACATTATTAGTACTGACGTCCTTTTGTTTGGAGACACTGCGTTCATACCTGCAGGTAGACAGGGAAACGTTTCAGGCTCATAGGCTGACTTCTCAGCGGTTGTACAGGAGCACTCCATTTGTTCTGGAGTTGCAGTCCAGTTAGTATGGTTCTTTTGTGTACAGATGGTTATTACAGGGTCCTGTCCTGTTCTTATTACGTTATGCACTCCAGTAGGGGCTCGTAGACAGATATGCACAGTCAGATATTCCATTTTATCTCAGTCTATGTTTTGTTGTATCACCATTTTGATAGCGTTGCTGGCAAGTACACTTGGATCAGCTTGATGATGTATGTATATTATCTTTTGGGCTTATGTCCCATACGGTTTATGATATTTATGAGTTAGCATGATGGCCCACTCAGTTATGGATATGAGATGCATGTACATGTTGTGGTGCTTGGTAGGTTAGCTCCGAGTGCCCGTCATGACCCTCTGGTTGTGTGTGACAAAAGTGGTATCAAAGCAATTCTGTCCTAGGTTTTGTCTACGAACCGTGTCCAGTAGAGTCTTGTTTATGGGTGTGAAGCACGCCACACTTATAAATAGGAGGCTGCAGGGCATTTAGGATGGTTACCCTTCTTTGTATCCTAGATCGTGCTATAGAGTTGAGTCATAGGGTGTAAAGTTTTCAACCATGATTTCTGTTGTTTTACAGTTTGACGACGACTTCTTCAGAAAGGATTACGGGCGATTCGAGGATTGTAATTATGGCAGAGGGAGGATTAAGTTACTCTTTAGAGGAGGACCCGAGTGAGGATGTACCCTCCATTGAGACGGGCCCATCTGAGATCATGTCTTCTATGGAAGAAGACCCCTCAGAGATTTAGGATGAATCTGCGCTGTCGGTATCATCGACTTTGATAAGAGTAGCCAAGAAAAGCTTTGATGTTATCCATTTCACCCTTGGACATAGCTGGACATGTAAGGGTCCATAGCTGGACACGTAAGGGAAAGGCCAATGCTAGGACTTGAACCTCAAGCTTTAGATTATGGTGGACCAGCGAAAAGTGTAGGGCTTTCCAAGAAACTGAGAAGTTTGTAGCCTAAGGACCCTATTAATCAAGACTTGATGATATCTTTAGGGCAAGGCTCAAATGAAGGCGGTGGTCAGACCCGACATGTTAGTATAGTTGGTATATTTGTGGAAGTTTCAAGTGGCAGTGAACGACCGATAGAGGGACAACAGGAAAAAGAATTTTCCCAGCCCATGTTAGAGAGATTTGTACCAGATCAGGGTTCTAGAGTAGGGTCATGGAGAGGCTCACATCCGTCAGAATTTCAGGAACACAGTAACCAATTATGGAAGCTATATTTGTCGCTCTAATAAAGTGTGAAAATTAAGCAAGTATGCATTGAAATATTTTATGCTATGCAACAACGGTAAGTTATAATGCCCCAGATGATTATATTAGGAAAGGGAAAGGAGTAATATTAAAGACACGCCTCAAGTGGAATCTTTGGTCAGACGAAGGGTTAAAATGTTGAATATATTAATAGAATGGTAGAAAAAGATATGTTGTGGTAATAAAGCAATGGTATAATAAAGAAGGAAAGGTATGTGTGGAGAAACATAGTTCGATTGTGCGGCTGTCCGAAGGGACCATTCTGTTAACATGTCGGAAGCAACATGTGTGTTGGATTGCATTATTTACTTAAAGATTATTTTGAGACTTCGTATGTATATTTATGTTTCTTCCAGCGAAGGCTGCAGGTATTGAGTTAGATTGTGATTTCCTCTCTCCTAAGTCAAATTATGATTATGATTTGTTACCACCTTACATACTCAGTACATTGTCCGTACTGACGTTCTTTTGCCTGGGGACGCTGCATTCATGCCTGCAACCCCCAGTTGTTGCTGTGTGAAGTGTACGGCTAGGATGCTTAGACGTCGGTGGGATTGGCAAGTTCCACCTCATTCTAGAGTTGTCTTGAGTCATGTATAGATATGTATGGTTATGGGTATGTGGGCCTCCGTCCCGACTCATAATGTTCGGATTTGCTTCTTAGAGACTTCTACGTACGTTGTCTTGTGGTATGTTTGTCGAGATGTCGACGAGTGATGTCGGTTGAGTCATTTGTGGATTTTAAAAGAGTATGTATTTTAGATGATTTCAATTGGTTTAAAGTACTTATTTGATTGAAAGTTTTCATAATCGTTATAAAGATAATGATTTCTATTTGGAAAAGTTTTATGTTCTTAAATGTTTTTGAAATGGCAGGTTTTGATAGAGCGAATGTCTGAGGGTTCGCTCAACTCTGATGAGAGTTGAGTGCCCGTCATGCCCTACCATTGTTAGGGTGTGATAAAGTGGTATCAGAGCAGTTCGTTCTAGGGGTTGTCTGCAAAGTCGTGTCAAGTAGAGTCTTGTTCATGGGTGTGTTGTCAACTACACTAATGAACAGGAGGCTACAGGGCATCTAGGATGGTTTCCCTTCATTCAGATCATAGATTGTGCTATAGAGCTGTGTTATAGACCTTGAATCCTTGCCGCTAACTTTAAGATTTGAATTTTAATTAAGTGATTGTAACGTGCAGCTATGATTGCGAAATTGGAATTGCTCGTAAGAAAGGTAAGTTCTCTGATGATTAATGATTGCTATTTAAGGTAAGTGCTACAGGTTAAGGATTGAATAAGAAAGGTATACTTCTTATGGAATTGAGAATGCCATTGTCAAGAGCATTTGTACAGGTATGTATAGGGTGTTATAATATGATTGTGGCCCTGTGAGGCATGTAAGTTTTATTGTTGCTCTGTGAGGCTTGTTGGTTAGCTTTGTATAGGTAGGTAGTACAAATTACAGAGGAGGTTCTGCTAAAATTTTGTTAAAATTGATTGTGATCAGTATATATATGTGCTATGATCAGTAAGATACACAAGTGTAAACTGAAGAATGAAAGGTTAATAATAGTTGTAAATCGACTGAAATGAGGGTTATAAGATGGGTTCAGAATGAGTTTGAGAGTTAGGTTGAAATTACTCGAGGATATAGAAGTGAGTCGAGGATTAAGTTAAGTTCTCTCGGGGATTAGAAGTAAGGTTGATGAACTAAGATTAATGTGATTCGAATAATATGATAAGATTATGAGAAGAGACTTATGAGGGGAAGCAATGATAAGCAAGAAGTCATTTGAGAGGTGAGTTAGTACAAAAAAGAGTAAGCTTAAACGAGTAAAGAATGAAACAAGGAAGAGAAAGAAACATGATTATATGTGTTTGAGGAAAGGGAGTAATGTGTCCCTCGTAGAAATCAATATAACTGAAAGCATCAATGAGGTTAAGGGAAGTTGAAGCTTATAGAGGAAAGATAAGTATCGAAAAGGACCTTAGGAATTGTGAAGGGTTGAGTGATATTAGTAAGTGTTGGAATTGGATACGAGTATTAGTCTTCATTTAACATTCGAGGACGAATGTTTCTAAGAGGGGAAGGATGTTACACCACAGAAAATTTCACGTTACTAAGATTGCAGACGACTTAGTATGGGCTCAGGGGAGAGTAAAGATATACAAGGATTAGGGATGAAGATTCTGTTATATATGTATAAGAATAGCATATAGATGATATTGGAGGCCATATGGTGTAAGTTGGTTAATACATTATGTAACCGTAAGTTAAGGTGGGGCCCACATGTCGGAATTTTATAAAGGGCATATGACAATTTATATGAATAGTACATGGGAAGTTGAGCAAGTCTTAAGAAGTACACTTAAGCCAAATATGAGCATAAGCACTCCAAAAGGATGATTTAAGGATACGTTTTCGGGTGATCTAGCTTTACGAGGCCAACACGCATTATAAGTTTAGAATTTGGGAAAACACAAAAAATTAAACTTGTAGATAATTTAAATACCTTTCTAACCATAGGTTGTGGGCCTTCACAAGACATAGGAATAAAAAGTTATAGATGATTTAAGGCAGAAAGGTCAAACTGGGCAGTGGGCTCGGCCCAACCCGACTCAAGGTCGGTGGTAACCGACCCAAGACCCATATATAAGGGCTAAAATCATAAAAAATTGTTCATTTACACATCAAGCAGTCCACAACCTTTTAGAGAGAGAGAGAGAGAGAGGAGAGTTAGAGAGAGAAAGTGGAGAATCGAGCAAGTTCAAGGTCTTGAATCCAGAGGCTTGTGAAGAGTAAAGTATAGAACGAGTTGTTGCCGTCGTTTTAAGCCGAAAGGTGGACTTGTAAGTTGTTGGTTTCGTGGTTGTTGACCATTAAAGGTATGTTTCAGTTGTTTATCAGGTTATTAACTTGATTCTCAATTGATCTGACGGATTAAAGTGCTGAAAACATTGTTATAATTACCGTATAAATTGTATTAAGGCGTTGAGGTTTAGGAGTTGTTTTGGATGGAATATTATGATGGATTTAGATATATTATTGATGGAATATCGTTGGGTTTGTTGTTGTTGATGTTATTATTGGTATATTAGCTGAATTTGGAATTGTTGGGTTGGTAGGATTATGTAGGGAGATCTTTGTCCAAATCCCTGTAGCGAAAGAATAAATGATTAGTTAGAATAATCTTGTTGGCCTAGTCTTAATACCTATATTGTTGATTGTGTTCTAGTTGACTAAGCTTCGGGAGCCGACTCGAGGATTAGCTTCGAGGCGTAAATAAGGTATGTAAGGAAAACCTTCTTCCTTCGGGCATGATTCTTGTTGTTATTCATTCTATATGTACTCCATATGATTCCATTCTTAGACAAAAAAGGTCCAAATCTTTCGTGATGGCTTATTGATATTGTACTCCTATTCCGTTCGAAGGGAACACCCATAAGGTGTCAAGTTGAGTTGTGTATATGGTTTTACTAATGATTTCGAGGAAATGAGTTTTATACTAAAGGAAACATAAAGTTTGATTTTCAAAACCACTCTGAAGGGGGTGCGAGATTTGACTACTTCATTTCATTTACGATTTATGTTTACATTCCATAGTATCATCCCTTTGTATTGATATGATCATTTATTCTTAGGGTAGGACAATAAGATGAAATTGAGTAGAATATAAGTAGTAAGAATTTCATAACAATTCTACCATCAAACCTGGAAGTATGTCCTCCTAAGTCTAGTGAGATACAAATTTGATAACTTCTTATGAAAGACTAAGGCTAGTAACTAGATTGTGATGAATTGATTAGTGACTTATGATATGAATTGAAATTGATATTTGTGGATTGAGTTGGTGTTGATATGATGGTGATAATAAGCCGGAAGCGGCTGCCCGAAGGGGCCATCATTATTATGCCGGAAGCGACCATCCAAAGGGACTATTCTGATACTAGTTGGAAGCAGCTGTCCGAAGGGACCATTTTGTTAACATGTCGGAAGCGGCATGTGTGTTGGATTGCATTATTTACTTAAAGATTGTTTTGAGACTTCATGTGCACATTTATGTTTCTTCCAGCGAAGGTCACAGTGTATCGAAAGTTAGATTGGTGATTTCTTCTTCCCAAGTCAAATTGTGATTATAATTTGTTACCACCTTAGATACTCGCACATTGTCCGTACCGACGTCCTTTTGCTCGGGGACGCCGCGTTCATGCCCGTGCAGCCCCCCAAATTGTTTCAGGTGTTAAGTGTATAGCTAGGATACTTGGACGTCAACTGGGATTGGCAAGTTCCACCTCGTTCTGGAGCTGTGCTGAGTCATGTATAGATATGTATGGTTATGGGTATGTCAGGGCCCTGTCTTGACTCATAATGTTCGCCTTGCTTTTAGAGACTTCGCATAGGGAACTCGCAAGATGTTTGTCGAGATGTCGACAAAGTGATGTCATTGAGTCATTTGTGAATTTTAAAAGAGTATGTATTTTAGATGATTTCAATTGGTTTAAAGTACTTATTTGATTGAAAGTTTTCATAATCGTTATAAAGATAATGATTTCTATTTGGAAAAGTTTTATGTTCTTAAAAGTTTTGAAATGACAAGTTTTGACAGTAGCGAATTTCTCGAGGTTCGCTCGACTCGATGCGAGAGTTGGTGCCTGTCATGCCCTGCCATTCTTAGGGTGTGACAACTTAAAAGAGAGAGAAGTTTGAGGGGATTTTCAGCCAGATAGCCTTAGAAGTGGTTTATTAATGATACATCGTTATGATTAGATGGGAATTGTAACTTTCCCTCAAGGTAAGACTTGACAAGGATACGTATGTGTTTAAATATAACCCTTGACTATAAATATGCCAATGATTTGTGAGTAGAAAGGGGTAAAGCAGGAATTACGAAAACGAAAAAGAGTATCAGTTATAAGGATGATGATGCTTAAATGTCTAAAAGGGGATAGGATACGGAATGCAAGATTCGTGTTTAAAATCATCTAAGGGGTTGTATGTGAGACCTGCGGGAGTGTTTTAGAGTTATGTAAGTTGTTATACATATTGGGAAAAGAGTATAAGAGTTGAAGTGATTTTCGTAGGTTAAACGAATCAAATGTCAGAGACTAAGTTGGGGGCTGTGGCAACTTCGGATTGCAGAAGGGCTCGACGTCGAGAAGAACTATGGCCACAGCATCACCAACATCGAGCCACCTCAGCCTCTGACCAAGGTTGCACAACGACGGTGCAACAAAACGAACCGTCGAGTGGAACGACGGTCCGTCGAATGAACCGTCGAAGTGAGGCAGTGCAAATTATGTTGTTATATAATTTTGATCCATGGTTCATTTTCATTCATTCTTCACATCATCCAGAACTCAAGCATTCTCTCCAAAAGTTTTATTATCACAGGATTATTGAGTTAGTAGTACAAGGTTGAATAGCTAATGAAAGAAGTGAGTGATGTTTTTAAAAGGATTATTTATGTAAGGGCCATTGGAAGAGTTTGAAGTTGCAAATTGATATAAATACGCCTTCATTAATGAGATGAATGTGTAGTCTAAAAGAGACCTTCCTAAAGAACGAGTGTTTAGGTAGCGAGGGAAAAGAGAAGTAGTAATAATCAGGGTAGATTCTTGGAAATGGAATACTATACTAGATACCATTACAGTAATGAAATGGGGAAGCGAGTATTAGAAGAAAGGTGATTTCTGGAAGGATTGTAAGGAGAATTATAAAGATCTCTTTATTGAAGAATTAGGCCATTCAAGCGGTATGTACTCAAATATATGACCACACAAGCTTGTGCTACTGACAGATAAAGAACTGAAACGACGAAACGATTAGCTAAGGTAGTCAGCAATGCTGAAGTAAATGCTGCGAAAAAGAGCTAAATGGGATGTCAAATATAGAGTAGTGGAGTTAACTCCTAAGGGGAAGATGAGGCGACAAGTATTGGATCAAGTAAGCTTTATTAGAAGAGGGAAAGATAATGAAAAAGGAATTAAACCCCCCCCAAAGGGATATTCGTAAAGCGGAAAATATAAATTTGGATAAATATAAATAAAAATATGACTAAGAAAAATTAAAGACGATATACAAAATAAATTTCTTTTCAAGATGGGGGTTAATAGTAAGTTGAAATGAAAAGAGGGGAAGGATGAAAATAATAGATAATGACTAAAAAAAAAGTTTAAAAACCCCAAAAATAGTTTTATATCGGTTTCCCCAAAAGGAACAATTAAAGATTATAAAGGGAAAAGCCTTAAAGGAAAAGCATTTGACCAAAATCTAGAAGGCTTTTTTGAGGAAATGAGGGAGTTAACGATAAAGGGGAAATAAAAAATAACTATTTAAGGGGAGGAGTACTTGCGGTAATACTTACGTGGAAAGGAGAAAAGATTATGGAAACGGAAGTTTTTAAAATACAAGAATTTTGGTAGAATATTGAAGTAAGAAAAAATTTAAAATCCAAATTTTAAAAAATGAAAAAAAGGGGCCTTAAAAGGGTCAGAGGGGTTTTGGGGAGGGAAAAGGATAATGAGAAGTAAGATTGTTTAAAAGCCATGGCATTAAGAAGAATAAATAGATTAACTTTAAAAGGATACGTTTTTGGGGGGGTGTGAAAGATAAAATTTTGTACCCTAGGAATAAGATACAAGCCCAAAAATCCTATGAGCTTAGAAAGCGTACCCTAGCCGGGATAACAAAAAAAAATGGTATATTTTTGGAAACTTGGAAAGACGATTCAGATTCACACCCAATAGGGGGGAGACCCCAAATTTACCCGGACCCTTCTACTTATACATCCATTCGATGAGCCACTAATCATATCTACTTTTCATTCATTATTTCAATCTCTAACAACCATCTCTATATCATCAATAGCACTATCCCATATAAATGTACATAAGCCGACAAGGCGATCAAAACAACATCCCAAAAAAAGGGGCAAGGGAACGTATCAACCTAAACAAAGTCTACGAGCCCCAAAAATCATCATTATCATATGGGGGGGAAGACCCCCGGGGGCCCCTGAATATATACACAAAAAAATCATACCAAAAACGCCTGAATAAAGGGGCCCCATGTAGTCCCAGAAAATCCAAAAAGGATCAAAACTCTCCTTTGGGGAGGGGTTTGGCTCCAAAACCGACGCCGGCGAAGAATGTCCGAGTATGTAAAACATGATCAATATCAATCAAGATAAAAGGGGATGAAATAAATACGAGATAATAAATCATCTCGGGTTC
>NC_081350.1:54732083-54749038 GCF_029784015.1 Lycium ferocissimum | reverse complement strand
GTAAGGAACCCATTAAAGTTCATCCAAGACAAGAAATCCAAGTGAAGGAAAAACTAGGGTTTTTGCTCAGTGAGGTGTTTGCACCAAGGTTCATTCCTACACCATCTAAGGTAAGTTTTATGACATTTCCATGTTGTTTAAGGTATTTGAAAGTCGAAACACTTGGATTGCAAAAAGGATATAGAAATGGGTCATGAATGTGGGAATAGTGTCACTTTTGAATAGGTGTTTGGATTGAGTTATGATTCTTGATACATTATGATTATAATCATGTTATAAACGATATTGAGAACATGGAATAGACATTGTATATGAATGAACGTAATCATGTGATATGACCATGAATGTGGATGATTGGAAGTGAATTGAAAAGAAAGGACAATGTAGGTAAATAAAGGCTATGGTTATGATGTTGTGAAGGTTATTATTGATGTTTGGAAGTTGATATATGAGATAGAGAAAGTCGTATAAATAAAGGAGATGTTGTCCAATTATCTCTAGCTTTAGTCAAGTATGCTAAGCTATCGATTTCCTAATGTTAGTATGTACTTTAATGAAGGTAGAAACATGAGCATTGAAGGAGAACGTGCAAGTGATAGAATAGTTGAATGGAAAGGTATGTAAGGCTAACCCTTCTTTCATAAGGCATGGTTCTTTGGCCAAATATCTATCCTTCTTTGAGCATACGATATTCTCCAATAATCCTATCTCTAAAAGCTACTGAGCTATGATTCTCGATATGATACGATTGTACTAAGTTCCTTATATGACGAGTAATCCTTTAAGGATAGATGTAATGAACGACGACAATAAATATGCTTATGATCTGATATGTATATATGCCTATGTATGGCTATTATGAAACCCCGAGCTTATATGGCCGGGTAGAATATAGTAGATATGTATATACATGTAATGCGCGCGCACCACTGCAGTTGGGTACGGATAACCCTGAGCCTTGGTAGGGCCAGGTATGTATGACACTGAGCCTTGGTAGGGCCAGGTATGTGAAACACCAAACCTTCGTGGTCGGTTGTGCTATATAAATGCTATGTATATGACATCAATATAAGTACGAATATGCTAAGTATATGTAAATGCTATGTAGAGACTATGTATATGCAATGTATATGATATGAATATGAGTATGAATAGAAATATGAATACGAATACAAAAATGGATACCGAAGGTAAATGAGTACGGATACGTATACGGATACGGATATGGACGTATGTACACGGATACGCAATGGAAATGGAATGTCCCTATGAAAAGCAAGTAAGTGCTATGACGATAATACTATTATCTCCCATCCTATGCTATTTCATATGTTATCTATTATGCTTTCATATTGATGTTGATCATGCTTTACATACTCAGTACATTCTTCGTACTGACGTCCTTTTTGTTTGTGGACGCTGCGTCATGCCCGAGGTGGCCAGGGAGACAGACTTGACCCATAGCTTCATTATTCGGGGGACTACATAGCGGGGCTCCATTTCATTCGTGAGGCTGTTCTTTTGGTATAGATTCTTTTGTGTACATATTCATGGGCACGGCGAGGTCCTATCCCGCCTATATGATATGACGTATTCTTCTTAGAGGCTCGTAGACATGTGTATATGGTTAGACGTGTTCGACCTTGTCGGCCTATATTTTGGATATCATTTTGTTAGCCTTGTCGGCTTATGTACATTGGTATGGGCATAGTTGCTAATGATGATATAGATGTGTTGTTGTCCAATGGGATTAATATGAATGATGAATGAAAGTATGATTTAGCTATGTGGCTCACCTAGATGTGATGTGAAAGTATGATAAGAGGTGCCGGGTGGGTTAGCACCGGGTGCCCGTCGCGGCCCTCCGGTTGGGTCGTGATAAGAGTCCTATTGACGGCGTATCTCGTCGATCTGCTTCTGCAGATCAGGATTTTCAGAACATAGTGGCGGTGCAGATCGATGGCCCGTCGACATGATCGATAGTCCGTCGATAATGTCTAATGTCTGCAGACTTCCCTGAATCTGCTCAGCCTGCGTCGATCAATCTGTTCAACTTCTAATCCTGTAATACACTGGGAATACCTGCTAGTACCTCCATACACGGGGTAAAATACTTAGCATCTCAATACTTGGGTACAATTCTCCATTTCAAGGCATACTCAACTAGGGAGCCGTAGGTTTTTCCTACAATGAAAACGAGAGGTGTAACAATATGTTGATCCACAAAAGAATCTCACCTTTTAATAAATCTTAAAAATAAATAATATACACTACTCATAATAATTATATCAAAATTAACAGTATAAGTACATTTAATGTACTAAAGAATCTGTTTTATATAGTTCACATATTTATTTTTTTTATATCTAATTGGTCTGCTCAATACATATACCAAACGTACTAGCACAAGAAGTTGGAAGTATATCATTCCCTAAAACCAAGATAAATCATATACTTTATACGTATAAAAATCGATGATTTTATCTTTCGTATATAAGCTAAATTATATACACTAAATCATCTATATAATTAATTAAGGACATACAAGCGATTATATGATCTACTTAAATAATTTTAAATTGATTCTACATAAGTACTATACTATATCTAGATGCATTGTTAATAATATATACCCAACCTTAATAATAATAATACATGTTAGCTGTAGCAGCTTTTGATCAAGAATAAAAATCTTTATTACCCGAAAAAGAAAGTCTAATTAATACATGAGATACTATTGTTTAAAACAAAAAAGAAGCGTCATAGCCGCCGTCAACATAAAAGTTTTATACTAGTCCAGATAGGAAGTCCAAGGATAAATAGTAAGGGCCACTGTTTAAATGAATAGGAGTACTATCATCAACTTGCAATCACAATAAAGAGTCCTCCGAGTGGGGACTTAGTGAACAAGTTACGTTAATCCAAATTTAATGATTTTGGTTCAGATTTTATATATATGCAGGGGCGTAGCTAGGTTGGGCAGAAGGAGTTCTTTCGAATCCCCTTCGACGAAAAGTTACATTATAAATAAGGTTAAAATTATTTTTTTACGTATACATAATAGATGTTGAACCCCTTGACTTCTTTGTGGGGTTACTTCTTTATATTTTTGAACCCTCATAGTAAAAATTCTGGTTCCGTCACTGTATATATGTGTTAAAAATTACTATTAAATAAATAAAAATTATACATTTAAGATCCAATAAATTAGAGTGTCAATGGTACAATGTGAGCGGTTATTTCATAAAATTTATACCATGCCAGTTATCGACTTTTTTTTTTTTTTGTATAACCAAAATAAAACTTTTCGAAACCGTCCCATCATCTCGGTTTCTCTTCGATATAGGCACAGTTCGATTAATTTTCGGTATTTTTTCTAAAAAAACATGTTTAAAGTCACTAGCAAAGTTAGAACACGCTACCATGCGTAGTTGGATGTATAAGACTTTGGCAAAAACTCCCTAGATATTTTTACTGTTTAAAAGGTGGTGAATCAAGAAAACATGAAAGACTTCAGAATAGAGTTTCATCCTACTATTTTATTGTTATATCCCGTATTTTGAACGACGGGACAACTTGAGTGAATTATGAGAAGTTAGGGACAAGACTATCCCGAGAGACTTTTGTGTGTCTTAAAGACTTAAGTTGTGTATGATTTCAATGTCATGAAAATGTTAAGGAAGCACTTGGAGGCAATTTCCATTTTTAGTAAGTGTGCTAATTTTGGAAAGTTGAAAATTCTTCAAAAAAAGAAAGGAAAGAAAAACAAAAAACAAAAAAAAACAAAAAACAAGGACCATGTGGCCGGCCACATGTATGTGGGCCAAGGCCACATGGATGGCTAATATTTGTAATAAAAGATGACTTAAGGGGGATCATTTTCATCATCTCCTTCACTTGGAATTTTCAAGAAACTTTGAGAGACAAAAAAGGCCATATTCGGCCAAGAGAGAGAGGAAGAGAGACCAAGAATTGATCAAGAAAAAAAATTATTTCCGCAAGCAAACCTACTAATTCAAGGGTGCTTATTAACGTGGAAGTGTTGTTGGAAGCGTTGGATTGCTCGTTTTCATCTTTGACCAACTTTAGGCAAATTGGGAAGTTGAAGAAGAAAGGTGAGTTTCAATCTTGTTTTATGTGTTACAAGTGGTTTATATGTGTTGTAGTATGTTGAAATGGAAGAAATTTATAATGGAAAGCAAGTTGAAGTTGGGCCATGGATATTGAGGATTGGCCGTGTGTGTGTGTGTGTAGGAATAATGAGTTGAGTGTGTTTAGCATGTCTATGTGTTGTTGTAATGTGTAGAAGATGAATGAAAATCATGAAAGTTGCATGGAGGGTGTGTTTGATGTTGGCCGAATGGCCCCCTCTTTGTGTGTTGAAAAAGGGACAAGTTGTCGTTAGCGTTTTAGTTGTCGTCGTTATGGATTTTATGAGGAAAAATGCAAGTTTAATGACTCAAAATAATGTTATGTTGGTTATGGGATGATTTGGAAGTTTATGTGAATTTTATGTAATTTTTGTATCTATGAGAGTTGCCTTGTTAATGTATGGATTATTAGTGTAATCAATGAATTTGGAAGGGAAGAATGTATATTATGTTGTTCTCGGGTTTGGGGGAGAATTCGGGTAAGTTGGAGCTTTATTTGGGTTGTTTGGAAAATTGTATGAATTGTTTGAAACGTTCTTGAATATTGTTTGAATGGTTTTGGATTAGCAATCGAGGGTATAAACGTGGAAATTAGTTTGTGTGTAAGTAGTTGAGGTGAGTCATTGGAATATTATGAATGTTGTTGAATTATGTAGACAAAGAGCCATTAATGTTAGAATGTACTTGTGAATTGATTATTGATGTTGTAGTGGGTTGTTGGTTTGGTATTGTTGTTGATATTGTGGCCGAGTCAAATTCTCGGATTTGTTGTTGTATTATTTTAGCCGAGTTGAATTCTCGGGGTGTCGTATTTATAGGGGAGGTGTTGTCGAAATTTCGGTAGACAAGTACTAATTCAAGATTGAATGCCAAAAGCCCTATAGTTAACATTTGGTAAACGTGACCATTTGTAGATTTTGAGGAAATCGGGACTTGAGTTTGGGCAAGCGAGGAAGACGAATAAGGTATGTAAAGCTCTCCCATTTCTTCTCTTGGCATGTCTTAGATGTACTAGGATCGAATTTGGACCTTGGGGACTACTCTACTCTTCGGAATCTACGTCTAGAAACGCCCCTTTTTCATTCAGTAGAATTGAATGGTTTATTGTGTGAATAGTTAGAAAAATTGTTTTAACCTCTAAAACTTGTGCAAATGAAATCCGATTACCTTAAAATACTCATAAATGACGTTATGAAGTTTGACATGCGTAATTTACATACGCCACCTCATTTGACCGAGGTGGGCCCACTTTGTCCGGATTTTTCCCTATTATTCCGTTTGAACTACTTTGGAAATAAAAAAAACTAAGGAAAGTTTTTAGCTACCTTTCTAATTTCTACAGAATAACTTTTATATTTATTTATTTGAGTCTTATGATCTACGTTGGAATTTGCAATTACTCCAGAAAGATCATTCTGATATGAAATATTTCGACATCCGAAAGACTTATGCTCTGATACCACTTTCGTCATGACCCAGCCCCGTAGGCCGTGACTAGTGCCCGATTTGGGCACTCGTACCCAGCTATCATTAATACCCAAGTCATGGCAAGCAAAACAGAAACGTATACATACAGAAAGGTACGACACCGCGTACACATATACATACATATATCATATACACAGTCTGAGAATATCCAAAACGCAAACATAACTGAATAGTGCTACCCACAACCCACGTTTATGTCTACAGGCCTCTAACAATAATAACAGAATCATATGACGGGACAGGGCCCCGCCGTACCCTGAACAAACATACATAAATGTAACGAAAGACTGTACCAAAATCTGGGCTCCGGACAAGGGAGCTCTTCAAGATAGCTGAATAGGGATCCTAAGCTGACGGCTCACCCAGACGTGTATACTCACAAGTTTCAAAACTCTTCTTTCTTTCTTAAATGTCGTACCCAGTCAAATGGGTTCATATAAATTGAAACGGAGGGAGTATAAGTTATATTCCCTTTCATTAAATGTTTACTCTATTTATGTGTCGTCTCTATTAATGATAAAATTCTATTAATAGTAAGATGGAGAAAAAATTATTAATTATGTCTTGAACTACTAAAACGATAAATATTTGAGACAACTATTTTAATAATCAAAACACATAATTAGAGATGGAGGGAGTACCTGTTACCCTAATAAAATAGTGACGTCATGCAGTAGATGTAGGTGCAGACGCACATTGTACTTTCTATTAGAAAATAAAATAATAATTTCAATGCATTTTGCATCCATAAGTCCAATTAAGGGGCTTCACCATTACCCATGCACCACATCCCACAAATTCATTAACCATAAGAAAAGTTGAGTCCGGAACCTAAATGACCCGATCAAAAACGAATTGAACCAAAATACTCCACAAAAAAAATTGTTACTAAAATACTTTTAATGCATGTTTTTTATGCATTATGTAAAAATCTGTTAACGTTGTCCGTTTACATCCGTTACCCGAGCTTTTAAAAAAATTTAAAAAAAAAAGAATTTTTTTTTTACATAACGCAGCATTTTGCTGTGCTATGCTGGCTTATTATACCTAACCAACTTCTACTTCTACTCAAACTTTCACTTTTTTAGTTTTACTTCTAATATCCTATAGAATTTTGTTAAATTTAATATTCTAAATATTAGTTAAAGTTTTAAATGTTACTACAGTCTTATCCAACATTGAAATACATTTTCAAGAAAAATTTAATTTTCAAAGGACATAAAAAGCGATCAACATTTTTAGGATATTTTTGTCGTTCAATATTTAGCGTTTCAACATTCATGTTAATTAATTTTAGAAATTTTTATAAAATAAAAGAAAGTAAGACACTTAAATTGGTGTTGAGGGAATATTATTTTTCTTAATCATAAGCTAAATCTTATATACAAGTATATATTTTTAAAATAATTATAATTATTTTCTATAAAAGAAAGTAATACACTTAAATTGATACCGAAGAGATATTGTTGTTCCTAAGCATAAGCTAGGTATTATATTTTTGTTTTCTTAGAAATGATTATAATTATTTATAAATACTATATTTTCGGTTGCCTTAAAATATAATTATAATTATTTTCTAAAAAAGAAAAGTAAGATACTTAAATTGATACGAAGGGGATATTACCTTTCGTAAGCATGATCTAAGTCTTATATTTTTGGCTATCTTAGAAAATGATTATGATTATTTAAAAAAAAATGTAAGACACTTAAATTGATACGAAAATGATATTATTTTCTTAAGCATAAGCTAAAACTTACATGTTTGGTTATCTTAAAAAATAATTATAATTATTTTTATAAGAAAAGTAAGACACTTAAATTGACACCGAGAGATATTATTTTTTCAAAGCATCAGCTAAGACGGATAATGTTTTTTCGAAGCTTATGCTAAGTGTTATATTTTTCTTGTCTTAGAAAATGATTATAATTATTTTCGAATATTATTTTTGGTTGCCTCAAAAAATAATTATAATTATTTTCTAAAAAAAAGAAAAGTAAGACACTTAATTTGATACGAAGGGGATATTATTTTTCGTAAGCATAAGCTATGTCTTATATTTTTGGTTGTCTTAGAAAATGATTAGTGTCTCACTTTCTTACGAAAATATAACAACAAAAATATAATACTTAGCTGATGCTTTGAAAAAATAATATCTCTCGGTGTCAATTTAAGTGTCTTACTTTTCTTATAAAAAATAATTATAATTATTTTTTAATATAACCAACATGTAAGTTTTAGCTTATGCTTAAGAAAATAATATCATCTTCGTATCAATTTAAATGTCTTACATTTTTTTTTTTTAACCAATCATAATCATTTTCTAAGACAGCCAAAAATATAAGACTTAGATCATGCTTACGAAAGATAATATCCCCTTCGTATCAATTTAAGTATCTTACTTTTCTTTTTAGAAAATAATTATAATTATATTTTAAGGAAACCGAAAATATAGTATTTATAAATAATTATAATCATTTCTAAGAAAACAAAAATAGAATACCTAGCTTATGCTTAGGAACAACAATATCTCTTCGGTATCAATTTAAGTGTATTACTTTCTTTTATAGAAAATAATTATAATTATTTTAAGAGAAAAGACATCATTTAACCCCTGAACTTGGCACGAAAACTCGCCTTTGGAAACTAAACTTAACTTCTATTTATTTACCCCTCTTAACAACTTACGTTTTAATTATTTTCCCCCCTCTAGTGGCTCCGGGCACTGGCGCGTGTTTTGATGTCGCCGCGCCCGGCGTTAATTAATTTTTGTTAAGGTTTTTTTTTTTTAAATAGAAATCGACGGGGGTAACGGTTATAATACCGTTCCCCCTTCTAATCCCAACCCGATCCATCACCCTCTAGAACCCTAAGTTGTTCTTCAACTTCATCTTCATCACACCTTCAATCAGCCCCATTTTTTTTCCTCCATTCATGAAATTCCTCTTGCTCACACCATTGCTCCTTCATATATGTATTCTTCCTCCATGAAATTTCTCCATCAAATTTCTCCTCCAAATTTCTGTCCATAATCACTCTCTGTTCTAATTCAAAAATTTTGTGGGTTCATAAATGTCTCAAGGTAGCTGTTCATCTTACGTAAAATGTAATTGTGGCACCATTGCAAAACACCTCACTTCATCGACTCCTAGTAATCCCGGATGGAAATTCTACAAATGTCCGAGGCCTAAGGGCAATTCTTGTGGATTTTGGGAATGGGAAGATGAATTTTTCCCTGAGATTCAGTGGAATAATGTTCAAAATTTGACGTCATCGTTAGATGCGGTCAAGATCGAAAGGGACAAATTGCAAGAAGAATTAATTGCCATTGAGGCTAGACATCTAATTGAAGTTAACAAAATGAAGGAGGAATTAATTGGCTTGAAGAGTAAACAGCAATTTGACTTGAAAAAAGTTCTAAACTTGGAGGAGAAACTTGCAAATACAAGGATGTTGCTTTTGATTTCGTGGGGAATATTTATTGGCTTTTGGCGGCTTCCTTAGTCAATCGAATTTATGTTGTTGTATGTTGTAATCGCGTAGTAGGTAATGTAAGAACTTTATGCTCTTGTTGTAATGTAAATGTCATGGAAGAACTTTATGCTCTTGTTGAAGAATTTTGTTGTTATGGAAAATATTACCTTGAAAATGATAGCAAAAGTCGAGAAATTTTATAAATTACTTTAAATAGAGAATCTGGAGACCTAATCTATCATTACTATCTCCGGATCCTCCTTTACATGAACAAAAAACACTATGCGGTTCTCATCTAAACATGCCTTAAAACACAACACATCTCCTATCCCTAATCTGGCAGCATCAATGAAGGCTTTCCAGCCTTGAGCGAGGCGCGTGTATACGCCAACCTTGTATTTCATATTATACTCATGATCGTCGTAATGACCAACAGCGTCCTTATCTATGTTTGGAAGAAATTCCAATATGTCAGTTCGAAGGATCTGCAAAAAAAACATGTTATTACCAAAAGATGTAAAAGAACAATTGAAAATATATAATACGATAACACTTACGAAATCGTCTTTTTCGACGTACGATTTCGTCAATTCTTTGTCAAAACATGCGGCCATTTCCATATCATCTATCTTAGATGAAGGCTGCCTCTTTAATGTCACTATATGTGTTAAGAGTTATTTGAGTTGAGTGAAAGTGAGATGGAAAGAAGGCCTATTTATAGTTGAGTTGAGTTATAGTGTTAGTGTGATCAAGTAGTTAATGATGTCTCGGATTCATTGGTTTTGACCATCACTCCCGCACCAACTACCATCATTTACTAACTCGGATTCAATGTGTTTAATCGCTCAAATACGTATAATGCATTTACTTGCATCCATTCAATGCGTTTGATCGCTCAAATCGTACAATCGCTCAACGTACCTTTGCTTAAATCATTTCGCATTTAGTGTTATACACAAAATTGCAGTCACAGCTGGGCAGCTTCTCTATGCATTTAATGTCATACACAACAATGCAAGACTGAACTGTTACAAAACCAGGAAATATACAGCAAAATTGTAGTCACAGCTGCTTAATATTGCAACAATAGAATGTCACTACAGTCACTGCTGCATAACAGTCAGTACCATCTACCATAATTGTTTCACAAAAACAACATTAAAATCTGCAGTCACTGCTGCATAACAGTCAGTACCAAAGAACACATACAGGACTAAACTAATTCAACTTCATTTTTCCATTTCATTTCTGGGCAGCTGATGAACTCGTTTGACTTAAAGAGTTCAACTCAGCAGCTTTGGCCCTTGTTCTCATTCTCTTTTGTCCACTCATTTGTTGAAGACCTTGTTGTGTTATAGCTGGACTACTTTTCCATTTTAGTCCTCCTGGTCTTGGTTTGTGTTGTACAAGACTACCAGTGACTACTGCTGAATTCATAGGCATGGTTGAAGACTGATTTGCCATTCCAGGCTGCATTAACAAAATAGATCTCCATTAGGCTAAATAGATCTCCATTAGGCTAGATTGTTTACAGTAAATGGTTAATGAGGTTGCAAACTTACATTGACAATTTTGAAACCACTTTGGGTCTGAAGCACTCCCATTCCCACAACTCTTGGCCTCTTAAAGCGGTGCCCTCTTCAGAATCGATGCACTTGCACGTGGGGAAGCCTAAGTCACATTTAAGGTGTCAAACACTTAGAATTGTAAAATTGATTAAGTGGTAATTTAACAAGCTAAGTAATACCGTGATGTAGACGACCGTCCTGTACCCCTTCCAGATTGAAATGCTGCAGCAGCCATGGCCTAATTCATATTTAAGTAGTCGACTCAATGTAAGATCGTAATATTTAATCAAGTAGTAAATAACAAGGAAAGTTTTTACCGTTTGGTAGAACTCTTGGTCTTCCCCTTCCTCTACTTGGTTGGGAATTACTTGGTGCAGTAGAAGAACCAACACTTGACCTTGTTGAACTAGTACTTATCCTCTCCCCTTGCCCTTCCTCTCGCCTCTCACAGATTGTGGATTCATAGGACAACCCTTCTTATTGTGACCCTTTGCATGGCACAAGCCGCAGTCATCTCAACACCTCTTTGGATGCCTTCCCCGTCTTGTTTCTCGTCTGCTCCTTTCTTCTACACTTCCTTGGCCTACCCGCGCCTTTTAATCTCGTGGGAGGACGGGAGGATTGGTTGACTTTGGCCACATTGCCATATTAGTAACAGTTGAATGAATGAGTTGTATGTTTTGAGGTAAGTGTCCTTAGTGTACCACCGTGCAACATAGTCAATAGGTTCCAATTTTTCGAAATGAAGTGGCCTATGGCATGACAAGACAGGGAATACCTTTTAGCATCCAAGATCTACAAGTGCAAGTATTGCTGTTCGTATTTACTATGAATTTATTACCCTAGCTGTCCTTGACCTCAAAGCCATATTCACCATTCCATTCAAGAGTACACTTCATTGACTTTGATGTGTTCTCTTGCAATACCTTCAAAGCCATTGGGCTGATGTTTGTTATCGAAGTCTCGAAAACTCTCTTAGTTGTCCTACCCTTCTCATCATTTTGACTCTAATTTCCTCAAGCATTGTGATAACGGTCTTGTGCCTTGGCCCCAAAATCCAGAATTAAAACTCTCACCATGTTGTTGTCAACACTAGCACAACAAATTCGAGGTATTTAAAGTAGACCTTGGACCACCTATCTATGTTGTAATACAACAAATCTCCATTTATTCCATCACCTAACTTCTCCATACGATCCAAATTTTTTGCAACTCCCGCTCATATACGTGGACTTAGCACATCTCGTGCGCTTTCTAATCTCTATGCCTTTCCATTTTTTGAAAAAATTGGCAAGCACATGTCTTGCACACATTCTTTGTTCTGCATTTGGCAACAGATCCTTAATGGCTATATCCAGACCCTACAATAACATGTAAAAAAATATTAGGTGACAAGAGTTAAAGATAAGTTAAAGAGAATGAAAAAAATTCGTAAATCAATAACCAAGAATATATTACCTTTTGCATATCCGAAAGAGTTGTCAAATCGGTCCCATCTCCAAGCTCAAGAGCATGCCTTAGAATGTCGACAAACCATCTCCAAGTAAAAGTATTCTCAACTTCAACCACCGCCTTAAGCCGGTGGTAGCATCTCGGTTGTTCCTATCCTTACAAACAGCCATAAGCAATTGCCCTTTACTAACACCTTTTAAAAAACACCCATCCAACCCAATTGCTCTCCTACAACCAGCCTTGAATGCCTTCTTCATGGCATCAAAACATATATAAAAGGACCGAAACCTTTTGATTCCACCTTCAAAAGTTTCTTCACTCAAACTTAACCACACATGTGCTACCCGGATTAGTCCTTAAAAGCTCATCCCTATAATCCAAAATTCTTTTGAACTCCTCTACATTGTCACCCATGATTTGTTGCAAAACAATGCTTCGGGGCTTTCCTTACCACAAGCCCTACCAATATACACCTCCAATTCCTTTCTTACCAAATTTTGAAGCTCAAAAATTCTAATGCCAGGTTCGTAAATAATTCTATCCTTGTACCTTTTCGAAATATACAAAGAATTTACCAACTTGTTCTTTGTTGTGCCATTGCACTTATGAACAGATTATAATTCTTCACAACAAAATCATTTGTTCTAGAATCGTAATCGCCAAATAATAACCATGACAGCCAAGAAGACACTTTACTCTTACCCTAGTTGGTTCATTGACATATTTATCCAACTTTACATGTTCTTGAATCGCATACCTAGTAAGTGCTTTCCTAAATCGTTTAGCACTTTCAAATGCAAACCGCTCTCCCAAACTATTTCTTTACACTTAGGATAAAAAATAACCCTATTTCTAATTCTTTTTGGTCTCCTTGACTTTTTGGTAGGCTTTTCAACCACACCTTCTTCATCGCCTTCATCATCGCCTTATTTCAAAGCTATCGAGTTCATCTGAGTCATAAAATGGCTCATCCCCACCCAATTTTCCTTCAAATGTACTCTTACTCCTAGATAAATATTCATCATGTCCCATATCTACACCCTTTGGCCCTAAATCTATCCCTTCAGATCTCTTAGCCTTTTCTTTCTTCTTTTTTGATTTTAGAGCCACCCTATCTTTCCTTAGATTCCTATCCTCCTCATGGACATCACTATCAAATTCTTCTTCTTCACCTTCCTCTACCACTACATTGTCAGACTCTCGCATTCACTCTCACTTTCTAAGTCGAATCATCATCATCGTCTTGGGCCAGCTACGGAAGTAGTAGCAGCTCGTAGTAGCAGTTCAAGGCCCACCCAAGGGTTCATCAAGACCAAGAAATTCTCTTCAAACCCTAAGCCTTCACTACCCCCAAATGTTTGACTACCCTCACCGCCCCTACCTTTTCATTTATATCTTCACATGCGGGGTTATCAAAAGCAAGAAAAGATTCCACACACACAGGGGTAATAAGCAAAAGAAAGTGGGGACCACAATAGGTTCCTCAATAAGATGAGTCACAAAAATTACAACAATATCTCCATTTTTTAATTGAGGTGCAATACCGAGTGAATGTCCCTATCACTTTTAACTTCTACTACAAATCGACATTTAGGTGGTCTAATATATACACAACAAGATGAAACATTATAACCGATTTCTTTAACATAGTAAACAAGCTCAAAATAAGAGAATTTATCAAGATCAACATCAAAATAGTCTGTCACACTACCTCCAACATACTTAATACGAGGGGTTTTTTGTAAATTACCTCCGTGGTTAAACCTCAAAGTCACAAACACATCGTCCATTTTCTTCACAAAACCTAAAATTGAAAACAAATGAAAAATTACAAGATTCAGTTACCATTTACACCAAAAAAAAAAAAAATGAAGTTAAAGATTAATTTTTGCAATCGAAATCGAAATCTAGACAAACCCTAATGAGAACAACAAGAATCGTGTACCTTTGTGGCTAACTAATCTTCAATATCACTCGTAAACGACAAGATTTACGTATATTTTGGGTTTTTAACTTTGCAATGATCGGTTTGTGGAGGTTTGGTTGTGTAGTGGAAAGGGGAAAAGTGTCGATTGGAACCGTGGTTGGGTGTTTTGTTTGGGATGGGTCGGGTTAATTGGGGCTGGGTCGGGTTTTTATGTGGGGACGGGAAAAAATAAGTTGGGGAATTAAAAAAATGACGTGGACCAATTAGCTCGCGCGTGTCTAATACTACTCAGCCCCCCAACTGTCCGCTACTAGAGGGGAAAATAATTAAAACGTAAGTTGTTAAGGGGGATAAATAAATAAAAGTTAAGTAGTTTCAAACCGGAAGCTGTACAAGTTCGGGGTTAAAATATAATTATAATTATTTTCTAAAAGAAAAGTAAGATACTTAAATTGATACGAAGGGGATATTATCTTTCGTAAGCATGATCTAAGTCTTATATTTTTATTGCCTTAGAAAATGATTATGATTATTAAAAAAAAAAATGTAAGACACTTAAATTGATACGAAGATGATATTATTTTCTTAAGCATAAGCTAAAACTTACATGTTTGGTTATCTTAAAAAATAATTATAATTATTTTTTATAAGAAAAGTAAGACAACTTAAAATGGACACCGAGAGATATTATTTTTTCAAAGCATCGACTAAGACGGATATTGTTTTTCTGAAGCTTATGCTAAGTGTTATATTTTTCTTGTCTTAGAAAATGATTATAATTATTTTCTGAATATTATTTTTGGTTGCCTCAAAAAATAATTATAATTATTTTCTAAAAAAGAAAGTAAGACACTTAATTTGATACGAAGGGGATATTATTTTTCGTAAGCATAAGCTATGTCTTTATTTTTGGTTGTCTTAGAAAATGATTAGTGTCTCACTTTCTTACGAAAAATATAACAAAAAATATAATACTTAGCCGATGCTTTGAAAATAATATTTCTAGGTCAATTTAAGTGTCTTACTTTTCTTATAAAAAATAATTATAATTATTTTTTAATATAAACAAACATGTAAGTTTTAGCTTATGCTTAAGAAAATAATATCATCTTCGTATCAATTTAAGTGTCTTACATTTTTTTTTTAAATAATCATAATCATTTTCTAAGACAGCCAAAAATATAAGACTTAGATCATGCTTACGAAAGATAATATCCCCTTCGTATCAATTTAAGTGTCTTACTTTTCTTTAGAAAATAATTATAGTTATATTTTAAGGAAACCGAAAATATAGTATTTATAAATAATTATAATCATTTCTAAGAAAACAAAAAAAGAATACCTAGCTTATGCTTAGGAACAACAATATCTCTTCTGTATCAATTTAATGTATTACATTTTCTTTTTATAGAAAATAATTATAATTATTTTAAAAATATATACTTATATATAAGATTTAGCTTATGCTTAAGAAAAATAATATCCCCTCAACACCAATTTATGTCTTACTTTCTTTTATTTTATAAAAATTTCTAAAATTAATTAACATGAATGTTGAAACGCCTAAATATTGAACGACAAAAATATCCTCAAAATGTTGATCGCCTTTATGCCCTTTTTGAAAAATTAAATTTTTTCTCTGAAAATGTATTTTAATGTTGGATAAAACTGTAGTAACATTTAAAACTTTAACTAATATTTAGAATATTAAATTTAACAAAATTCTATAGGATATTAGAAGTAAAACTAAAAAAGTGAAAGTTAAGAGTAGAAATAGAAGTTGGTTAAGTATAATAACACAATGTATTCTTAAAGCAAAGATAGCTAAAAGAAATGCCGTGTTACGTAATTTTTTGTTCTTTTTTTTTTTTTAATTTTTTTTAAAAGCGGCAATGAGCAACGTATGTAAAGCAACGTTAGCACTTTTACAACGCATAAAAAACATTTGTAAAAGGTACTTTTTAGTAACTTTTTTTTTTTCGTGGGGTATTTTTTGTTCAATTCCGTTTTTTGTCATACATTTGTTCCGGACTTTAAAAGTTCAAGGAGCCATTGGACTTTTCTAGTAGTCCCAACTAAAATGCTCTAAAAATTTCGAACTAAATATCTCCCAACAAAAAAACACACAGACTAGCGAGAATTTACCCATAAATATAAATGTTCCTCTTTTTTCTACTTTAATAACCCTTCTTCCATTATACTTTTTAACGATTGACCATAGATTAACCATAAGTCAGACCCTAAACATCAATATTTTATATAGAACCCTACTTATTTTTGGTGCTATTAATAAGGTAGGATCAATACATCATGATACTAAAAGTTCGACGGCCGTTTAGCGTTGAAAAGTGCTCGAACGCCATTTTTATGTTTTGAAGACTGCGGACATTAGCTTGGTTCTTTTTACTAATACTTAAACTTGTTCATTAATAATTAACTTAAAAGCAATAAAATGGCGCATTCATCCAAAAAAAAAAAAAAACTTAATTAAATTGCATCATTCATAACCTTCCGAGTAGATGAAAATACTTAAACTTGTTCATTAATAAGAAACCCAAACTTTTAGAAATACAATCATCAAAGTAAGAAAAAAACTTAAAAAACATTCATCAATTAATGCCCTTGAGTTGATCTTCCGCCACCACCGCGAGATGTGCCACCACCACTAAAGGTACTTCCACCATGAAAGTTTCCTCCACCACAAGAAAGTACTTCTCCACCGCGAGACGTAGCTCCGACCACCATGCCGTAAGGGACACTCGAGCTTATCATGACCAACATAATTACAAAATGAGCATTTTCAAGTGTATCTCCTGGGTGGAACATCCATTTCATTATGAATACGCGAGTATGCATTCTTTCCAATTTATTTTATAAATGCTTTATTTTCCCCCTAT
>NC_081350.1:54723701-54731983 GCF_029784015.1 Lycium ferocissimum | reverse complement strand
ACCTCGAAACAAAATACATTTTTGGGTTAGATGTAGGCCGAAGAAGAACTGGGTGGAGGTTATTAGACAGGACATGGCACAACTTCAACTAACTGAGGGCATGACCTTAGATAGGATGATTTGGAGGTCAAGGATTAGGGAAGAAGGTTAGTAGGTAGTTGAGTATTGTCGCACTTTGTGTGGGATAGGTAGGAGGCTAGCTTCCTCTTCTCCCTTTCTCAGTAGTATTATTTAGGTATCGCGTAGTTTCTTACTCTCCGGTGTGTATTACTATCTGTTTTATATCTTGATATTTTATTGTCTTATTTTTCTTGCAATCCTTCATCGATTACATTTTCTTTTGAACCGAGGGTCTATCGAAAACAACCTCTCCACCCCCACAAAAGTAGGGATAAAGTTTGCGTACATCCTATCCTCGAGACACCATCTGTGGGATAACACTAGATATGTTGTTATTGTTGTTGTTACTTTATACAACAACAGCTAACCCAAAGGTAATCGCACAAGTTGTTGTTACTCTATAAAAGCAAAGATTTTCTGTTCTAGTGCTTAGTCCAAAAATCCTAAATTTCACTTCATACTAATGTTTAATGACTCAAATTCAATGGGTATTGAGATATAATGATAAGAGAGTGTTTAGATCACTTACCTTCACTTAGAAATCGATTAACTTGCTAAAGTTCTTCCTTAGACGAGCTCCACAGTCCCAAATGAAGGAAACATTCAATAAAATCCTGAAAAGTAACCTTTTGTATCTCAGATCCTTTTGGCAATTGTGATCCACACTTCATCAAAAGTGGCCACGCAAAAGCAATAGTTGTCGTGTCCAGGTCACTTCACAATTATACATACCGACATTATTGAGACCACCGCAAAAGCGAGATACCATCTTGTCACGCCCCAAACCTAGGCTAGGGCTTAACATGGCACTCGGTGCCTGACTGCATGTGACCAAGCGAATCATATGGCTTGCTGAATCAATATGGGATATGTATTGATGGAGAATATAAGTTAAAATATGAATAGTATGAATAAAACATGTGACATCATAATAAATATCGAAAATACTGTTTAAAACATAAATTCAAAAATATTCTGAAAAACATGATAGTGTAGCCCACAAGGCTGACATAACTGAATACCTAACATGACTTACTGACTAGTTTATAAAACCTGCGATACGAGTCTGAAATATCGAATCGTTGGGGACGGGGCCCCAAAGATACCCGACCGTCTAACATGACATGACTACTAGAAAGTAAAGACAACACCCTAAAGTAAGTGGGGCTCACCAACTAGCCGATACAATAATATCCTAACGAGCAGATCCGTCGTCCTATAAATCAATGCCTACATCATGAAATGTAGGCCCCGACCAATATGGACGTAAGTACACTGAAATTGTACTTGTATGTAAACAACTGAATGAAAGAAGAGTAAGCGGGGTGCTCAGGGAATAGGCAACCCAAATCAATAACATGGATGCATGAAGTAATACGAAACTGAAACAGTAACTGTAAGCTGTAACTGAAACTGTAATTGTAAGTTGTACGTAACATGGACATGATCATGATTTAATATGAGAATTTTGTAACATGAGTAAATCATTTTAAGTATGTGTATCTGTGGGAGAGCATTCATAAAACCGATATGTAACCACCACATGAGCACGGGGCGTCTGCTCTTGGCCCGATCAACTAAGCCATCTCGTCCTTTACGGGGATACAAGAAATGAACATGACATGAATGGATCCATAAAATAACCTGCAATGGGTAACATGAAGAAATCATCCTAACTGGGCGGAGCGATCCTTATCTTACGTTAGCATATATAGTTTCAGGTATTAAACCTTCTCGGTAATCTATTAACTCTATAAACATGACATCAAAGATGGTTGGCTGAAAATCCCATGACTTGCATACGTTAGCATATATAGTTTCAGGTATTAAACCTTCTCGGTAATCTATTAACTCTATAAACATGACATCAGCATGGTTGGCTGAAAAGCCCATGACTTGCATAACATGACTTGTAAATATGATTTATATGTATAATCTAAAATGAATAGAAAGATATAAAATAACTTGTATGAAACATGGAAACGTGTAAGATTCATGGAATTGAGCAATATTGGTTCATGACTTGTAATTGAGAACCCATGGAATTCAAAGCATGAGCATTCGTGGATTACTAACTTTTCATGACAATCATAATAACGTATCATGAATACAATTAATAAAACCATAAAATAAGCATGGTATATAGTTATACATGTATTTAGGGTTATCATGAACTAAGGTATAATCTTGATTCTGAGGCGAAACGTGCTTCATGGATCAAACGTGGCGCGAGGAAAAACAAAGATGTTCTCACTTGTGGATAGAAACTCTACATACCTTAATCACTCCAAAACTTAAAGAAAAGGTCTGAACTTTTGAAAAGGAAGCCCAAAAATCTGAACTTGAAACCTTGAGAAGGGTTTTCTTAAAAATCCTAAGATTGTAGTGCAAAGTCTTGTTGAGAATCAATTTATAAGTGTTAGAATACTAAGGAATACATGGGAGAGACTTACCTTTATTTGGGACGATGAGGAGAGGAGAGAAAAGTCCCTCTAGGGTTTGGAAAACTGAAAAATAGAACAAAAATTCGAAAAAACGCGACTTTAATGAATCCTGGATGGGTTCTTCTTTAGCGTACACACCGCAGAATGCATTATGCTGCGTATGCTAAAGCTTTTTGAAATAGAGTGCTAGAAACTTCAGGATTGAATTTTTGATCTAAAATGCGCTTCGAAAATGCATCACAGAATGTGTTCTGCGTCACATACGTGTGTCCAGCGGACTGCTCTACGACCTTTCAGTAAATGGTCATAACCTTTTTATACAGATGTCGTTTAAGATGCTCCTTATATCGGTAGAAAGGTATTTCAAAGAGATACAACTTTCATTTAGGGAATTTTCCCAAATTCCTAATTAATAAGGGGGTTATGCTAGCTTGAAGTGAGGCCTTATGAAAACTCACTTGAAAACATGCTCTATAGAGTAGCTTCCGAGTTTACTTTGTCCTAAGACTCTTCTTATGCTTTGATTAGGTTTCATAACCCTTTCTAAACTCCTCATCTTGGTTCCATTATGCCTATATCTTACGAGTGACACCTTAGCCCGAAAGTACGGGGTGTTACATTATCCCCCCCTTGGGATCATTCGTCCTCGAATGATGGTCGTGGCTAGAAGTAGGACTAACTCTAGAATTCTATATAAATTTCAGCAGAGTTTCTTTTGTAGATAGGACTATCCCACATTTCTCAAACACCTGCCAGCTAACTAAAGCACCACACAGGCCTCACGGCATCACCATATGAATGACATGACATAATAGGGTAACTGGAACATGAACGTGACTAACATGAATTCTGAACCGCATGAATATGTGAATACTAATTTATATGACTTTTTGTCTGACACGAACACATGGATATTGAACTGAATGAATACATGAATAGCATACATTAGATTTGGAAAAGAATTCGTAGGCACGAATGACACGAGTACTGGAACATGACATGATTACATGAATGCAAGAAGCATGAAATGGAACATGAATACTGTGTTGACATAAATACATAGATACTGGCTGACATGGATACATGAGTGTTAGCTGACATGGATACATGAGTGTTAGCTGACATGAGATCAGAATACGTGAAAATATAGATATCATAACATGAGATCTGAATGCCAAAAACATGAATGTTACAACAAGAGATCTGAATGCTGACTGGAGATGGGATCTGAACACTGAATTGACGTGAGATATAAATACTTGAGGTATTTACCTTAGAATTTTTTTTTCTTGTCCATCAATGAGTGCGGATATTTGGATTTTCATGTCCTCTTCGGCTTCCCATGTAGCCTTTTCCACATTCTGGTTCCTTTATAGCACTTTAACTTAAGCGATTTCCTTAGTCCTCCACTTGCGAACTTGATGATCAAGGATAGCCACTGGAATCTTTTCGCAAAACAGGATATATTTAACCACTTTGTTTTATGTAGGAACAACTAGAAATGGATCTTCGTGAGTTTCTTCAACATACTCACATGAAATACTGGGTGTACAACAATCAACCCTGGTGGTAACTCTAGCTCATAAGCCACTTGACTAACTCTTCGCAACATCCTATATGGTACAATATATCAGGGACTGAGCTTCCCTTTCTTCCCAATCTCATAATGCCCTTCATAGGTGAAACTTTCAAGAACACCCAATCATCAACATCGAATTCTAAATCTCTGCGTCGCACACCCGAATAGGACTTCTGGCGACTCTAAGCTATTTCCAAACACACCTGAAACAACTTGACTTTCTCTATAGCCTGGTAGACCAAGTCTGGTTCCAAAAATTCTGCTTTGACAACTTCAAACCAACCAATAGGGGATCTAAACCTTCCCCTATACAAGGCTTCAAACAATGCCATCTTGATACCAGTATGATATCTATTATAATAAGCAAACTCGATGAGAGGCAAATGATCAGCCCAATTATCTTAAACATCTAAAACACATGCTCTCAACATATCCTCAAGTGTCTGTATAGTGCGGCGTCTGAGGATGAAAAGCTGTTGTGAGATGGTGCCCAATCTCTTCTGAAAAAACATCAAAACAAAAGCTCATTGTGAACTGGGCACCTCAATCTGATCTAATGGACACTGGAGACCCATGGAATCTGGAACTTTGTTGAATATATAAGTTGGCATGATCTTCTACTGAATCGGCTTAAGCTTGTTGCCAATATGAACACTTAGCCACGAAATCAGCTACATTATTCTTTATGTCATTCCACTAATAAACCCCCTTAATGTCATGATATATTATTGTGGGGCTTGGGTAGGTAGAATATCTTGAACTGTGCGTCTCTGCCATAATCCTCTTTTTATGCCTATCTTCATCTGGGACGCATAATTTTTTTTTCCTTGGTACCTTAGAAAACCATCATCTCACCCTTGTTCGGAAGCTATGGATTTATACTTGTTAATCTTTTCCTTTATCTACAATAGATAGGGATCATAAAACTGTTTCCTCTTTTACTCAGCTACTTAGGAGGATTCGACTCTGTTCTGTACAATAACTCTACCATTCTTGGGGTCCAAAAGTTGAACTCCTAGGTTTTTTAACCAATGAACTTCTCTTACCATGATTCTCTAGTCCGCCTCAACATGAGCTAAACTCGCCATACTTGATTTCTTAATGAGATACTTTCTGAAATACTTATAATATTACTGCGTTCTAAATGCTTCACCATCACTCTGGAGATTAGAGTCTCATGCAATGGCACTACCCTTATGACACATATCTGGACATGATCTTATATCTTTTCCGCGATCTACTAATCGTAAATAACTGAGCTTGACACAATTCGATTGACGATCATTCTACTCACTTCGTGTTTCTTGTTCATACGAGGCACATTCCTTATGGAGACTATCCCATTATGCCCTCATTATTGAATTGAGGTTCTTCATATCTCATGTTAACCCTTAGGATTTTCAAATATCCAACTGAATTTACTAACAATATACACATCTCTCCCTTAGACCAAAGGTTAAGGCCTTATACTTGGAGACCCTTCTCTCTTGTTGGGATCCAACAAACTTTCTTATCTTCTGCAATTCTTTGCACTTTACGTCACAGGCGACTCATCTTTTGACTCACTTCTGAACAATCTTCCTTACTAGGAAAAACTAAATTACTTACATGAATGAGGTGCTAACGTATTCGTAAGTGGCATATTCTGTCGCAATGACTCAACTTTGCTCACACTGTCAGTCTTAGGGAGAACCCCTTCTTAATAACTCTTAAAGACCATTCTTCTGTAGTTTGCTCTCTTATTGCTTAATTGATTACTTCTTCTGGTATCACTATACTTCAAGTTTAACTTCAACTCTTTGGGTTCTAACACGCATTTGGTGTATTCAAACTGTTACTCACTAGTGTTAACCTGACTAAAGAAATCAAAACGTACATCTGCTAGTTCTGCTGCAATTGTTGGTTCACTGTATCTATTCAAAACTTACTTATTATTCTTCTACTAACCATCTGCTAGCATCATGTTCTATTATTCAGCTCTGAAAAACTAAACTGAAGCATAAGGTTATTTCTAACTTTCCTTATTATCCGACCCTATTCTACGGTCGTATAATATCTTTTCTGAACTATAGACATGGTTCACACTTAGGGAAATTTCGTCTGTCTTAAACGAAAAATTTAGAATACCTAACTCCGAACTTTCTATTCACTTCAAAAATCATATCAGACTATACACATCCGGGGTAAACACTTACTCGCATAACCTAAGAGGGAACTGTTACAACTTCTTATCTCATACTAATGTTTGCTTCTTGCAGTAACTTACTAACGTCGTATTCTCTAGTTCTGATCTGATTGAGCTTAAATAAATCAAAACTAACCCCATAAATTCAATATCATCTATTCGTGGTTCTCGAGTCATACACCATCTCTTCTTAGTCATGTTCATGGGTCGTACGAAAAACATAATTCTTTTGAAAACCACAACATTTTAGAATCATATGAAATTTGCCCTTAGGCTCTTTTCTGTTCAAAACTATCATGAGTAGTTTTTGCCCGTTGCGGCTAACTTCATAACATGGTACCCATAGGGTCTTAAATCTGAGCTATCATCCTCATACTTGTGGCTACATGGCCCAAAATCAAAATAACTTATTATGTAAGGTACAGGACACACACATATAATACCATGCACAAACTTGTCCTACAAAAGGTACTATCACCTGATAAATTACTTCATGCGCCCTTTGGCGAGTCTTGGGTCTTAACCCGAACATAAAACATGTGAAGATTTTGCTATAGTCATCATTACTTACAATTTCTTTTAGCACACATAGCAATCACCGTATGCTGACAAGTGATAAGAATCCGGATACAATGAAAGTTGGAGATCTGATAGCTAAATAACTGAATAACGACGTACTACATAACCATAACCCTACTAACTGAAAAGGATGCATAAGTGATAACCGAGATAAACTGATAGTCGTAAAACTGTAACACTCCGTACCTTTAACCTAAGCTTTGACCATGATCCTAGACTTAGAAAATCAGATAAAGAATACCGTGGAAATTTGAAATTTCCTCTTCAAATTGTAAGACGGTGGTTACGCCTACGAACAAAGGATCAGTATTTCAATATACGACCCGTATTTCAAGTCGTAAACTGGTACCAAAGATTTCTGAGCATTCTGGATTTTGGCATTTGGAGGTTACATTGTTAAATACGGACTGTATTTCAAAATATGGCCAGTATTTCAAAACGTATATGGAATTTGAGAAACTTCCTTGATGAAAGTTGTAGATCTTTTAAATACCTTTCCAACGGTATATTATGGGGGTCAAACGGACATCTGTGCAAAGAGTTATGGCCATTTTACTGCAGAGACGCAAAATAAGTACGAATACGGACCGTATCGTATTGCAAAATACGGCCCGTCTTTCAAAATATTTACGTATTTTACTGGGCTAAAATTTAATTTTCCAGAATAGTATATATTCATTAATATCAGTTCAAATCATTATTTTTCATTCCTTCAAGCCCTAGAACGACCTCCTACCCTCTCACATCATCAAGAACACCAAGGTAAGCCTACTCTAATTATTCCAAGTCAATTCTAATACATATCCTTGTAATCTAAATAAGAAATCATCATTCCTAACCTAGGGTTTTCAAGAAAACCCATCTCAAGGTTCAAGGTTCAAGATTCAAGATTTTGGAAATCTTCTTCAAAGTTCAAGTCTTTAATTCAAGTTTTGGAGCATTACCGAGTATGTAGAGTTGCTATCTACTTGTGGGAACATCATTGTTTTTCCCCACGCCTCTTAATCCATAAAGTATGAATCTTTACGAAAACTAGGGTTTCTATACCATGCTCATGACAACCCTAGGTCCATGTCCATGATTATATTATATACGAATTGCTATTATTCCATCATTGTATTCTTAATAACTCCATATGATTATTGAGAATCAAATCATGAAAAACCATATCTTGATTCCATGGGTTCTTGCATACATGTTTTTAACTAAAAGTGCTTATTTCACGAATATCCTACATGTCTACAAGTTTTCATGCAACTATATTATGTAACATTTTCATGACACACAAGACACACATGCTAAATACAAGCTATTTTTGAAACCATGTTAATTTTTCTGAAATCGTGAACAAGTCAAGTAAAAATTAATTTAAAAA
>NC_081350.1:54691261-54723601 GCF_029784015.1 Lycium ferocissimum | reverse complement strand
TACATGCTAAATACAAGCTATTTCATGAAACCATGTTTACAAGTTATTTCGTGAAATTATGATTACAAGTCAAGTACAAATTAATTCACGAAAATCATGGGCTTCTTAGCCAATTATATCATGTTCATGTTTTTGGGAGTTGCATGAATTATCGAGAAGGCTCAGATAGCCTGAAACTACGTAGCCACTGTAGGACAAGGATCGCTCCGCCCAGTTAGGACGATTCCTTAATTTTACACCGAACGGATCTATCGCACGTTACCACCTTATACCCCGGCAAGGCTCTGGGGCTCTCGCTGGTCCCATGAGGTACCGCACTCCACGTATCCACGTGGTGATATCATGTGTCGCTTTATGAAATGCTCTCCTACTTATCATGTTTTACTTATACATATATGTATATGTATATATATATATATATATATATATATATATATATATATATATATATATGTACCCATGCTCATGCTCATGTTCATGTCCAGGTTTTCATTTTCAGTTCTTATCATGTTATTTCATGTGCCATGTTTATTTCATTCAGTTGCTTTACATACCAGTAAATTTAATGTACTAACGTCCCCTTTTATTGCCCGGGGGCCTGCATCTCACGATGTAGGTACTGATTTACAAGACGGCGCATCTTCTCGCAGGGACAAAGATTCGTATCCTTATTGGTGAGCCCCATCTCATTCGGGGTTTAGTCAACTCTTTATTTTATGATTAGCTATGCATCTAAGATATGCTGGGTGCCTTATCCCAGCGAGTATGTTTTCCATGTTCAGACTTATGTTAGAGTTTTCATAGACTAGACAAGTCAGTTATGCCATGTCACACTTTCGGAGTTGTATAGTCATTTTGGCTCATTCATGTTATTTCCGCACTCATGTTTAAATAAGTATTTTGATTAAGTATTATGACTTATTGCATTTTATAAAGGCTCATCATGCATTCACGTTATATTCTGCTCATGTTATGCCTCATGATGATTCAGCAAGCCATGTGGTTCGCTCAGTCACATGCAGTAAGGCACCGAGTGCTGTGTTACGCCCATGCCATGGTTCGGGGCGTGACAAAAACATAATAACTGCCATTGTACTTACTGATAAGAATTACGCCCTAGTCTGTAGTAATAATGCACTGTACCCCAATTTCAACACCTTCTCAAGTCTCATATATTATCAATATGTACTTCATAATTATGCCCCAATGGGTAATCAGCCTCACTAGGACCTTAGGGTTTCCTGCTCGTTGCTTGGGCATTTGATACGTCTAGGATTCGATAGAAAGAGAAAGTTATATATTGATCTGAGCTTCGTGGCACGATCCAGAGTAGAAAGAGTGGTAAATTTTCCTAAATGCCCTGTAGCCTCCCAATCATAAGTGTGGCGTGCTTCACACCCATAAGTTCTACTAGACATGGTTTCATAGACTCTCTTGGACATTTGAACCTGGCGCTCTGATATAAAGCTTTGTCATGCTTCGAACCTTGGCTTAGGCATAACACGGCACTCGGTGCCTGACTGCATGTGATCGAGCAAACCACATGGCTTGCTGAATCAACATAGGGATATGTGCTAGTGCGGAATATAAGTTAAAATATGAATAGTCTAAATAAAATATGTGACATCATAATAATACTGAAAATACTGTTTAAAGATAAGTGCAGAAATATTCTGAAAAACATGATAGTGTAGCCCACAAGGCTGGCATAACTGAATACCCAACATGACTTACTGAATAGTCTATGAAACATCTGACATAAGTCTGAAATACTGAACTGTTGCTGGGACAAGGTCCCCAACATACCTGACTGTCTAACATGACATAACACTGAAAAGTAAAGACAATGCCCCGAAGTAAGTGGGGCTCACCAACTAGCTAATACAATAATGTCCTGACGAGAAGATCCATCATCCTGTAAATAAATGCCTGCATTGTGAAATGCAGGCCCCAAGAAATAGGGACGTAAGTATATTGGAATGGTACTTGTATGTAAAGCAATTGAATGAAAGAAGAATAAGTTGGGTGCTCGAGGAATGAGCAACCCAAATTAATAATATTGATGCATGAAGTAATATGAAAATAAAACAGCAGGTTGTACGGAACATGGACATGATCATGATCTGATATGAGAATATTGTAACCTAAGTAAATCATTTTCAGTATATGTATCTGCGGAGAGCATTAGTAAAACTGGCGTTAACCACCACGTGAGCACGTGGCGTCTGATCTCTGCCGGATCAGCTAAGTCATCTCGTACCTTGTCGGGGTTCGAGACATGAACATAATATGAATGGATCCATAAAATAACCAAAGAATGGGTAACATGAAGGAAACATCCTAACTGGGCGGAGTGATCATTATCCTACGCTGGCATACGTAGTTTCAGGTATTAAAACTTTTCGATAATCTGTGCAACTCCCAAAACATGAACATAAACATAGTTGGCTGAAAAGCCCATGACTTGTAAATATGATTTATATCTATAATCTAACATGAATAGAATATATAAAAATCATGAAAATATGTAATATTCATGGAATTGGGTAATATTGGTTCCTGACTTGTAATTGAGAACCCATGGAATTCAAAGCTTGCGCATTCGTGGATTAAGTCATAATGACGTATCATGAATACAACTAACAAGACTGTAAAATAAGCATGGTATATAGTTGTACATGTATTTAGGTTATCATGAACTAAAGCATAATCTTGATTCTGAGGCGAAACGTGTTTCATGGATCAAGCGTGGCGTGGAGAAGAACAAAGATGTTCCCACAGCTGTATAGGAACCCTCCATACCTTAATCGTTCCAAAACTTGAAGAAAAGGTCTGAACTTTTGAAGTGAAAACCCAAAAAACTGAACTCGAAACCTTGACAAGGGTTTTCTTGAAAGCCCTAGGATTGTAGCGTAAAATCTTATTATGAATCCATGTATAAGTGTTAGAGTTACTTAGGAATAAATGGGAGAGACTTACCTTGATGTGGGAGGATGAGGAGAGGAGAGAAAAGTGGTGCTAGGGCTTGGAAAACTGAAAAATAGAACAAAAATTCTTAAAAACGCGACTTTAATGATCCCGGATAGGTTCTGCTTTAGCGTATGCACCGCAGATGCTAAAGCATTTCGAAGCAGAACACTGGAAACTTTGGGACTGAATTTTTGGTCCAAAATGCATTAGGAAAATGCGTCGCAGGATGTTTTCTGCGTCACATACGTGTGTCCAGCGGCCTGCTTTGCCACCCTTTAGTAAAACAGTTATAAAGTTTTGTACAAATATTTGTTTGAGCTGCACCTTGTATCAATGAAAAGGTATTTCAAAAGGGCTACAATTTTATCTTAGGGAATTTTCCCAGATTACTAATTAGTAAGGGGGTTATGCTAGCTTGAAGTGAGGCCTTGTGAAAACTCACTTGAAACATGCTCCGTAGAGTAGCTTCCGAGTTTAGTTTGTCCTAAGACTCTTCTTATGCCTTGATTAGGTTTCAAAACCCTTTCTACAATCCCCTTGGTTCCATATTCCATTATGCCCCCATCTTACGAGTCACACCTTATCCCGAAAGTATAGGGGTGTTACACAGCTGCAAAAGCGACCCCTCAGCAACCCAAGCTCCACATTGTGACCTGGTGTCCGCATTTTTGACGCACCAGGTACATAATTGCATCAGTAGTGTTTTTAATTCAAAAATATGTTGAAACACTCCCGAGCCCTCGGGTCCCAACCGAACCATGCCAACAAGTATCAAAATATAAAAACAACATATCCAAGGCATGCTAAAACTCAAAAAAAGGGTTTGGGTTGCTATAGATATGTGTTATGTAAACCAAGTGACTACTGTGGGAATAGTTTGGAAACTCCTTTGAGAAGTTAAATATAAAGTCTGGGACAATATGGAGATTAATTGAAGTGGTAGTGATCGAAAAATCTTGAGCTTGCAATCGAAGAAGATGAGCGGAGGCTTGATTGTATAACAATGTATATCTTTCCTATATATCTACGTATTTTCTGTATATCATGTATATTTGAACATATCCATCAAACTATGTGTGTGATCTACAATTTTATACACCATATACACATGTGAAATACATTATCATAGTGACGTTTCTGAAGTTGATTTTAGCTATGAATTTTGACTCTGAAACAATCAAAACCACCTCTGACCTTCCTTAAGTTTAGTATATAGCCCATTCAAGGTTTTCCCAATGAATTTCAATCACACTCACTCAAAAACAAAACAAAAAAGCATTTTTAGAGGGAAAAGTAGAATCAATCTTTGATTTTATAGCAGAAATCATCAGGGTTCTAGTTCTTCCATTTGAGATGAAGGATGAAGATACATCTCCTAATATGTCGCCTATCATATGGCTAGCTTCTGTATATACTTTCCCCTTTTGGTAGATGTCTATGTGTCTTGAAGATGTGATGGGTGTTGGAACCTGGAAGTATTACATCAGTCATTGGTGATTTGGCTATCATCTGGCTATTTATTTGCTTTACAGCTGCCAAATCTAATCTTTGGTTAAAACATTAATACAGTAATAACTTGGTATATGTTAGTCCTTTGTAAAAGAATCCTCAAAGGTCCAATTGGACCATCAGGGACTACACAGCTTCATATGTGAAATACTCTATAGTTCACGTCTGGATCCAACACTATGATTAGGTTGTTCACGGTTTTGGTTAAAACTAAAACCAAATCGAAAATTTAACCAAACCGAATAAAAAACCGATATTTGGTTTGGTTTGGTTTGATTTGGTTTTGAATTTTAAAAACCGATAATATTTGGTTTGGTTATGGTTTTATTAAAAAATAAATGAATAAATAACCGAATCAAACCGATAAATTATATACATAAATTTTATAATTATTTATATGTATAATATTAGTTTTTCATAAATAATTATGAATATTTTATACCTTTTAATCATTAATTTGATTTTTAGTCTACTTATTTCACATGATTGTTTAAGGCCTATGTTTTTAAGAATATGTCCAAGTTCATATCTTTAAGTCTTTAAACTCTTTTAAGTGTTAAGTGTAAACCTACTAATGTGTTTCACGTTAGAGTCTAATGTCTTTAACTTAAATTTTTAGCCTTTCTGTGTCAGCCATTTGATTTTAGGTTGTTTCTTCTTCTCTTTTTTTTTTTCGAATTTATACCTTCTTTTTTTTTCTTGTCTGAATGGATCCTAAACTTCTAATATTTTTCATATGAAAAGAATAGAGATTGTAGATTTTGAGGTTCCTATAGAAGATACTTCAATAACATCACCATTTGCTGCAACTCAAGCACATGGTAATGCCCTAATACTTCTTCCGTGGGCAATCCTCCTAAAAAGTAGAAAAGAACAACTCCTCGTAATGGAACCTAAATTTGGATAATGATAGAAAAACATCTGAAGTTTTGGATCATTACACAAACTTTTTTTTAATAAAATGGCAGAATTGAGAGTAAAATGCAAGTACTGCCCCAAAGTTTGGGATTATTACACAAAGTTTTTTTTATTTCATATATTTTCATTTTAATTTTAGGTAGTGTTTATGTTTAATTAATATGTATGTTTGTAACAACAACTAAAAGCTCCTATGCTCTACTTTATTTCCAGGTATGTGTATTAAAATGACAAAAATGGTGCAGCCACTACTAAGTTAGTTTTTAGCTCTATATGTACTAGTTTAGCAACTTTGGGTAACTTGAGTACTACACTATCACTAATAGTGAAAATATTTTTATGATAAATGTTCCACCTTAAACTACAAATAGAAGTTATCGTTTAAACAAAAAAAAAGACATGTCGTTTTCAACTTTTTTATATATTTTACTGATAAGTCTCATGGCTGCTAGTCATAAATCGAAAAATCGAACCAAACCGACAATAACCAAACCGGTGGTTATTATTTTATTTGGTTTGGTTATGATTTTAGACATTTAAAAATCGACTAAATTGGTTTGGTTATGGTTTTAATCAATAACCGATTCAAACTGAACCATGAACACCCCTAACTATGATACAATCCTAGGAATTGTTAGCATGCCTTTGGCTAAAATGAAAAAAAGATCTCTTGCTATACTAAAACATTAATTTCTTGCTATTTTGGATAACTTTCAATGATAAATGTTAGGTATTAATTACACTCTTGTTACTCTTTTATACACATGCATTTCTACAACGAAACCATGTTACATTTTTTTTATATCTAATCAAGGAAGATATCTGTTCAGCGTTACGTGAAATGAGCTTAAAATATTATACTGAAAATAAATACTATCTTTAATTAGGATTTTCGTTCTTCCTTTTTTTTTTTTTTTTTTTTTTTTTGTGTGTGTGTTTTCTCTTCGGCTTGGCAAAAATTACTTGGAGTAGGAGAATGGGAAGAAGAGGGTTAAATGATAAACTAAACTAATGTCTCATGTGATCATATCGATCTAACGGTGACCAGTGTGGTAATTTATAGCCTCACCCTTGGCCTTTTCTTCCTAATTTTACGCATTCTGCTTCGCATATCAATATGAGTTGAAAGAAACAAAATATACCAACAATATTTGTTATTCCATTATTTTAAGGAGAAAACATCAAAGAGGAACTTGATGCCACATATCCTTTTCATCTTAATATCCAAAAATGTGACTGAAATAAGGTATAGGAAGAAAGAAATCAATTGCTAATAAGGAATAGGAGAAGAGATTATAAGATTGTAATCAAGGAATAGAACAAGAAGAAGAAAATAATTCCTCTATATCTTTAATCCTTTTTCTCCCTTTATTACCACTCATTCATGGGAAGGAACATTCCTTTAGGAGAGGTTCATCCCATTCATCATCCTCTTGTATATTTTTCATTTATGATTGCTTGTTTTTCTGCAACGGTTGCTATATTTTCATCACTTTGTGGTTCCTTAAGTAAAAAAAAGTCACCTCCTCCTCCAATCTCTTCTAATACTCAAGATAATAATGAAAATCCATTTGTCGGTACCACATCTCCAAAAGAAACATCTCCAAGATATGATGCATCATTCAAAAGAAATTCAACTGACCAATCACAACTACAAGGAGAAGAGTCGATATTTTTACAACAACCATTGCCGCCACCGCCTTCCATGAGAGCAACTTCATCTAACAATTCTCATCTAAGGGCTAACTCAATGACTCCTACTACACATTCAAGGTCAAATTCAAGTTCATCACAAGGGAGAGTATCCGGAAGTGTTAGCATGAGGGGATTTGGGGGTTCATTAGGATCGAGGCAATCGTCGCGAAGGGAAGATTCTAATTATGACAAGAAGAGAGACAAGAAGTCGAATAAAGATGAAGATTCAATTTGGAAGAAGCAAATAATCTTAGGAGAGAAATGTAAAGTCCCTGCAGATGAAGATGATGACACCATTCTTTATGATGAGGATGGGAATAGAATCTCTGCCTATCATCCTAAACCACCTATTGGATTGATAATTTCTCGACAATCTTCAAACATAGAGGAAGATACAATTCCAAAATGAGAAGATATAATAGATAGAAATATTAAACATCATCCTCAAATTTATAGAAACAAAATACAAGAAGAAAAAAGACACTCTTGTTTCTTGAGAGAGTAGTATGATCTTGGTGATGGAGATAGCCGTCCTCCGGAATTGGGCATGGACGAGCCTTGACTCGATCAACATTGATGAAAAGAAAAGAAAAACTTCCCTGAACACGTTATAACGGGTGTATATGGTTAATCTCTAATGTCATATTTCTTCCTTGTGATACGGTAATTAAAATAATGATACCTTATTATCTTATACTTCAGAAATATATGTCTCTGGATCCAGATAGGTTTCATATTTGATCATGTTTTAACTAAGAAAATGAAGAAATCATCTGGCCTTTTATAACTAAAACGATATATACTGGTATACATTGCTTGTTTATCTTTCTTTTCAATCATCTTTTAATATCAATTTCTCTTTCTTTCTTGACCCAACTCTTAAGAGAAGTTAATTTTACGCATTCTTCGAATAGTTCATAATGTCCATTGCATTATTTCCCTTATTATATTTACTAGTAAGAAAGTTTACTTTTGGCTCAGTCTAAACATATTACATTTTATCATATATACAACCGTCTGATTCGTAGTAATTTTACTGAAGATATTACTTATAGTCGCGAGCCTGTTTGGATGGACTTAAGAGCCCGTTTGGATTGGCTTATAAGTTTCCTATAAGCTGTTTTCAGCTTTTTTGAGTGTTTATTTATTAAATAGTTTTAATTTTTGTCTTAAAATAAGCCCAAAAATTAATTGGGTTTGTTTGGCTTAACTTATCTAAAAAGCGAATTTTATAAGTTCGAAAACAACTTATAAGCCAAAAAAAATAAGTTGGGCTACACCAACTTTTTTTTTTTTTTTTGGCTTATAAGTTCGTTTCCACTTATGTCGCTTTTTTTAAGTCCATCCAAACAAAGTTAAAAAAAAAAGCGACATAAGTTTAAACAAATTATAAGCCAAAAAAAAAAAAGTTGGTGTAGCCCAACTTATTTTTTTTGGCTTATAAGTTCAAGTTTTCAATTTTATGTTCGCTTTTAGATAAGTTAAGCCAAACAAACCCAATTAATTTTTTGGGCTTATTTTAAGACAAAATGGCTTTAAAATTTGTGTTCTTAACAAACACTAAAAAAATTTAAAACAGCTTATAGGCAACTTATAAGCCAATCCAAACGGGCTCAATATCACTTAATAATCTTGCCCCCTATAGTTTTGTAATTTAGTTTGGGATTAGCCTTATCTTCATGACATTTTTTCTTCATTCCTTCCTACTGACACTACAAGAAAAACTATATTTGGCAACAAAAAATTGATTGATTATTGTTGCAAAAAGTACTTTTGGCAAAAAAAAAAAAAAAAAATTGTTGCATGAACTTTTCCCAACGGTTGTTATTGCAACAACGTGCAACAACTTTTTTTTTTTTTTTTGCCAAAAGTACTTTTTGCAACAATAATCAATACTATAGTAACAAAATTAAATTCTTTGGCAACAAAAAAAGGCATTTGCCAACAATAAAACTAAGTTGTTGCCAAATATAAAAATTTTTGTTGCGATTTCTATACTTTCTTGTAGTGTGAATCTTTTTTTTTTTTTTTTTTTTTTAAATTATTACATAAGAGGTAGGGGAAGGGGAAGGGGATTGAATCTTAGATTCAGTATACGTGTTCCATTTACAATTCAGTGGCCTAGATTTGTTTAGGTAACCATAAGTTATGATAACGGCTCTTTTATGGGGATTTATTAATTTTTTCTTTTTTGTTTCCCATCCAATATCCGGTATTCGTATTGGGGCTCGACTAATCTGGATTTGTGCCAGTAGTCCGACATTGGGAGGCAAAGCACTCCCTAATAATGGTGGCTTTGTACCCAAGAGGGCTTAAACTCGAGACTTTAGTTAAGGAGGAAATTTATTAATCAATTGTACAGGACCAACTACATTAAAATGAAAAACGACAACAAATTTTCTTGCAAATCACCAATGGCCACCATTGCGTCAACCATATTTTCCGAGTACGGAACCAAAATGCCCCCAAAAAAAATATTTTGAACCAAAATACCCCAACAAAAAAAAAATGTTACGAAAATACCTTTAGCACAGTAATTTATCATGCGCTAAAGCGAGCTTAATGGGGACGGCTCCGTTAATCGCTATAGCGCAAGAATTTCATCGCGCTATAGTGTTCCTCTTTTTTTTTTTTTTTTTTTTTTTTTTTTTTTTGGGCCCTTTTGGTTAACCCTTCTTTCATTACTTTTTAACGTACTTTGACCATAGATTAATCATGCTTCGGGACCCTGAAACTTCAATATTTTATATAGAACCCTACTTATTTTTGTGCGATTAATAAGGTAGGATTAATACATCAAGGATACACAAAAGTTCGGATGGCCGTTTTAGTGGTTGAAAAGTGCTCGAACGCCATTTTCGTTTGAATGCTCGGTGACATTAGCTTGAAGTTCTTTACCAATACTTAAACTTGTTCATTAATAATTAATCATAAGTTAGTCAAAATGGCAGCATTCATACAAAAAAAAAAAAAAAAAACTTAATTAAATTGCATCATTCATAACCTTGAGTAGATGAAAATACTTAACATACTAATACTCTTCAAAATAACAGCATAATGATAAATTAAACTTAAAACTAAAATTACAACATTCTTAAGAAAAATATTGGCGGTTTCTTAAGACACATCTTTTTTCAGTAGCAGTTAGTTCTCTACTAGTTGATGATGCTTGTTCTTCAGCCAACTTTAGCATGTAAAATCTACATCGTCTTGCCAGCGTTCTGTTATTTTCTTTTCTAATCCTTTGCACGGCAAGCTCGCAAGTTTCTGGACCTACTTGAGGCATGGTTATGGAGTACCTTGTTGGGATTGGAGCGTTGAGATTTTTCAAGTTACGAACAAGACGTTCTAATTCGGCAAGCCGATGTGACCATTCTCGGTGTAAACCGCAATAATATTCCCGCGGATCTGAATATTTCACACTGCAGAAATCATCATTACGCTCTATAAGAAGGTGGGATTTAGCTCATCTAGTTTGAAATCACTTGTATCGCTCGAAAAACTGCTATGATTTGAACTCTCATCATCACTGCTATTTGGTTCTTTTGGAAGGTGTCACGACCCAACCGGAGGGCCGCGACGAGCACCCGGGCACCCCTTAACATACTTATACGTCACATCTAGGTGAGCCGCATAGTTATATCATGCTTTTCATTCATCATCATTCTAATCTCATTAGGCAATAACATATCCATATCCTCATTAACAACTATGCCCATACAAATGTACATAAGCCGACAAGGCTATCAAAATAATATCCCAAAATATAGGCCGACAAGGCCAAACATATCTAACCATATACACATGTCTACGAGCCTCTAAGAAGGGTACGTCATATCATAACATATGGGCGGGACAGGACCCCGCCGTGCCCATAAATATGTACACAAAAGAATCTATACCAAAAGCTATAGCTCCGAATGAAGCGGAGCTCCGCTATGTCGTCCCTGAGAAAAATATAGCTATGGATCAATCTGTCTCCCTGGCCACCTGCGGGCATGACGCAGCGTCCAGAAACAAAAGGACGTCAGTACGAAGAATGTACTGAGTATGTAAAGCGTGATCAATATCAATATGAAAGCATAATAGATAACATGTGAGATAACATAAGATGGGAGATAATAACATCATCGTCATAGCACTTACTTGCTTTCCATAGGGACGTTCCATTTCTATTGCGTATTCGTGTACATATTCATATTTCCCTCCATACTCATGTTCATATCATATACATTGCATATACATGGCCTTTACTCGGCATTTACATATTCTTAACATATTCGTACTCATATTGATGCCATATACATAGCATTTATATAGCATACCCGACCACGAAAGCTCGGTGTTTCACATACCTGGCCCTACCAAGACTCAGTGTTATACATACCTAGCCCTATCAAGGCTCAGTGTTATCCGTACCCAACTGCAGTGGTGCGCGCGTATCGTCATATATAGATATACATACATATTCACTATATTCTACCCGACCATATAAGCTCGGGGTTCACAATAGCCACTCATGGGCATATATACATATAAGCTCGTAATCATCTTTAGCCTTTTTACTATCGTCATTCATTACATTATATCCTTTAGAGGATTACTCATCGTATAAGGAACTTAGCACAATTGTATCATATCTAGAATCATAAGCTTAGTAGCTTTTAGAGATGGGATCATTAGAGATCATCGTAGCTCATAGAAGGATAAACATTTGGCCCAAAGAACCATGCCTTATGAAAAAAGGGTTAGCCTTACATACCTTTCCGTGCAACTATTCTATCACTTGTACGTTCTTCTTCAAGGCTCACGTTTTACCTTCATTGAAGTTATACTAATCATTAGAGAATGGATACCTTAGCATTCATGACTAATTCTAGAGAAAATCGGACAAAGATCTCCTTTATTTATACGACTTCCTCCACATCATATATCAACTCCCATACATCAATAAAAACATTTACCATATCATCACTAAAGTCTTTATTCAACTACACTATCCTTAATTCACAATTCACTTCAATTCATCCATAACCATAGACATATCTCGACAATACGTTTATTCTCATACAATGTCGATTCCATACTCTCAATATCATTTATAACATAATCATATTCGTAACGTATCAAGAATCATAACTCATTCCAAACATCTATTCAAAAGTGGCACTATTACACATTCATGGCCCATTTCTTATATTCTTTTGCAATGCAAGTGTTTCAACTTCCAAATACTTTAAACAACATGGAAACATCATAAAACTTACCTTAGAAGGTGTAGGAATGAACCTCGAGTGCAAATACCTCACTTGAGCAAAACCCTAGTTTTTCTTCACTTGGATTCTTGCTTGGAATGAACTTTAATGGGTTTCTTATACTTGATTCACTTGGTTTGATGAAGTTGAACACTAATTCTCTTCAAAACTTGTGGGAGAAATGTGGAGGGATGTTTTAGAGAGAAGGGGAGTGAAGAGGAAATGAAATGAAATAAAACTTGGATCCCTCATTAAATACACAAATCTGTCCCGACCAGAACATACGGACCAACATACGGTCCGTATAATTTTCACGGGCCGTATGTCTGGACCGTATGTTTGGTCCAGTGAGGTATGCCATTCTGGGCTGAACCTACGGCTGGACATACGGTCCGTATATTTTTACGGCGGTATGTACCGGCCGTATAATGCCCAAAGGTTCCGATCTTGTTCTCGTCGACTCGTTTGATCTCCAATCCTTATGGAACCTTCTTGGCACTTGTCTAACACCTCAATACCAATCTAAGGGATGTTATAACTCTTCTCCAAAATATCTTTAAGTCACCATTAACTCGTTACTCATAAATTCTTTCCGATACTTATTGTAAGCCTTGCCTTCTCTTGGCAATCTTTCTCGTCTAACATCGAATGTCTTTGAAATCTTACTTAAGGTCATCAAATGCTATTTCTTACTTATCGAAACATCATATACTTCGTACTCTTCATTATCCTATTCACTGTGCATCAACGGAAATTTTTTTGAGGTGTAACAGAAGGAGTAAAGACCAAGCTGAGTTTCTACTACTCGACATTGAATATGGTGTAGTCTAATAACAAAAAAAAGGGCTACTTATATAGTTGCAAACCCCCAAGTACCCTGAGGGGGGGGGGAGGGGGAGGGTCTTTATGACCCTACCTACTTACCTTATTGTAAGAAAAATATCAATCTTCATCGGAAATTTCACAAATCAATCCCACTGGATCTAAATCTTGTGCTACCATGTATACCATATTCTACCCTATGGTAACATATTTGCATCCGATTGTTCTCTTCGCGAAAACGATTAAGAGCCAAATTAAACTCTTGTGGAGTTCCGCGAGGCATTGACATAGCACATTTTTTTGGGCGTTTAAGCCCTACTGACGCTAACTTGTGTTCCAGTGCTCCAGCCTCCCTAACACGCCAATCCCGCTCCTCTCTCATTTTATTATTGTATTCTCGATTGAATCTATCGTTAGGGTTATTTGAGTAATGAAAATCATCATCATCTAGTTCCTAGGTCCTACCCATTGCTTCAAATATGTTTTGTTTGAGTGAACGATATAACACGACTAATATCTCTAAATTGGTCAAAAAATGACATAGTAACTCAATTTTGTGTGGAATATTGTGTGGTTGGTAACAACTATTCGTCAAATTACGTTATATAAAGTTTGATTCGAATCGTGACGTTTTTCTGTTTGACAGTTGAGGTGACAATATGGTGCAGTGGTATAGCGCAGAAAAATACTGCGTTGTAGCAGTATAACGCATTAAATTACTACATTATACTGTATTTTACTGCGTTAACGCAGTAATTTACTGCGCTATTCTGCTGCAACCTGCCATAACGCAGTTATTTCATGCGTTATGCAACTCTTCGCACTTAATTTGATTTGACGTAATACTGCAAGACACTGTAATTGCATGCATGCATTGGTTCTACATTCAAACTTCAAATCCTATAAATACCGAGTTCGTATAAGGCAAAAAAGGCAAAAAATTCGAAGTTTCATCTAGTTTTTGCATTTGTATTCCTCCTAAATTATTCAAAATATGACAGATGTTCCAAGAATTAGAGTTTCTTTATTCTGGGATGGACAAATTATATACGAGGAAAATAATTTGCGTTATGATTCTTCCCCAAAATACCATGTTAAGTTTCCACTTGACTTAAAATTCTCAAAACTACTCCAAGCCTTGTATAATAGACTACAAGTTAGTAGAAATGATTTTGATCTAAATATAATTGGAAAATATCCAACGTCATTTACGCCGCAAGGTGTAACTAGTTATGGACAGTGGTACATTCAAGACGAAGATTCTTTGACTGATTATTTGAAGGTGCCTTATGATTATAGGAAATGCATAACTTTAAACGTCCTAGAAATGTATATAGAGAAGGTCCCCATTAATCGACTTGAATTCATGGCAAGGGCTCCTCGGGAAGCCGGAATAGACCTCGTCGGAAGCCCCGTCTATAATTCAAAGCCAAGTCACTCAAGCGGAACCTACTTATCAACACAATTACCCCGACATGAGTACCTATGAAAGCATTTTGACTAGCCAAATGCCTCTGATAGTTTAAGTCGGCAATTTGACGAGCGATGGTAAATATTCATTTTTTACATTATTATTATTATTATTATTATTATTATTATTATTATTATTATTATTATTATTATTATTATTATTATTATTATTATTATTATTATTATTATTATTATTATTATTATTATTATGTAACGAAAGACTTGAATGCTATTAATGATGTCGATTATATTATTTAGGGGTTATACACCTGATATGGATCATATCGGACGGTCTCCTCAATCGGGATGGATGAATCAGGTTGGAACATCCTCAGCCTATGCAACAACTCAAAGCGATGGTCTTTCCTCAAGTTTCGATGCAGTTGATTACTATTGGTACGTCTATTTTTTTAACATCAATAGTGTTATTTGATGTGTAGTAGTTAAAACACCCTAATTTCTTATGTTGAATGTGGTGGTTGCACCAAATTATAGGCAAAGGCCTGCTATGGATGGTCCGGATTATTCGAATTATATAGTGACATCATCCAGCGATAGTGAGGAAATACCTAATGCGGAGAAAAGTGACGATGAGATTGAGGTTGAAACTAATCCTCAACATCAAGTAGAACTGTTGCAAGACATAATGAACAGTCCAGCACACGAGGAGGAACTGAATTCACAACAACCATTTGAACAGCAAGAGTCGACTCCGGTTCAGCCGCAAAGCCAATTTCAACAGCAAGAGTCGACCCCGATTCAGTGGCATTCTGATAAGATCCCCTATCTTGATCATCTTCAAGATCGCCCAGATGCCTTTATCTTTACTAGGGATGATGATCATATTCGGCAAAGTTTGTGGAAAGAGCCAGTGGATCTGGTAAAACAAAAGGCTCATATTGAAAAAGGGATGATTTTCAGCTCAAAAAAATCATTGCAAAGGGCTGTTAAGATTTATTGCATCCAGGGGATGAGAGAGTTTAAAGTTGACGATTCCACACGAAAACTTTGGCGATTGGTCTGCAAGCGAAAACATCAAGGCTGCGAATGGATGCTCCGTGGTAAGAAAACTGCTGAAAAGATGTGGACTATTTCAAAGTTCTACACAAAGCACACTTGTGATATGGGTGACCTCCCAGATGATCATTGCAATCTAGCTACTAATTTGATTGCGCGTGTATTAGTTGGCGACATTAGAGAAAACCCAAGGTATCCCCTTCGCCTAAGTTTATTTTATTTTTGGTGTTAATATAATGTTCCTTGTTGTTATATCTTTGATATTTCAACTTTTTTCAAACCCTTTATTAAAGATTGTATTAGCGTCGTCACGAAAGTATATAGCAAAAGCGTTACTAGGAGGAAGGCGTATCTTGGGCGTAGGCATGCACATGAAATAGTCTTGGGCAATTGGGAGGAGCTCTTTCAAGACGTTGCGAGATACATGGCGGCTCTACAACACTTCAATCATGATACCGTTGTTGAATAGAAGCTCAAATCGAAGCTCGATGTGCCGGTAATTTTTTTGATTTTGTGTTTTGGGCCTTCAAACCATGCATTGATGGTTTTGCTCATTGTCGGCACGTAATATCAATAGATGGAACACATGTGTATGGGAAGTATGACATAAAGCCGCTAATAGCAGTTGGAATGGATGCAAATGGAGCTATATTCCCTCTAGCTTTTGCAATTGCAGCTAATGAGAGAATTAGTACGTGGGGTATGTTTTTGGACTACTTAAGGCAACACGTTATTAAGGATCGCATGGGAATATGTGTGATATCGGACGGACATCTTTGGCATATTGCACAATATGTTCAATATGCGGGGGATGGCGACCACCCTTTGCCTACCATCGTTATTGTTTAAGGCATTTGAAGGCAAACTTCCAAAAGGCATATCGAATCCCAACACTTTGCAATTAGATGTGGGCAGCTGCAGCAGAGCATTAGGAGAATAAGTTTAACCTGCAGATGGACATTATTAGGCGGGCGAATGAGGAAGCCTTCCACTAGTTAAATGCAATTGATAAAGACAAATGGACATTACACCAGGATGAAGGTAGGCGATGGGGTATGCTGACAACAAATAGCTCTAAGTCATTCAATGGCTTGTTGAAATCTGCACGGGGACTACCCGTCACTGCAATGGTGAGAATGACTTTTAAGCAGGTTGTGGAGCGGTTCGTCGGAGATCAAAAAGAGGCCAAAGCACATGCGTGAAGGTGTCTAAGATGGATGCCAAAACGTCAAAACTATTCGAGTACCACAAATATAAGGCTCGAAACATGACCGGTGGAGTACAACCACTGCAGAGCGCATATTTGAACTCACAACAAGTGTGCACCAAGGTAAAGCAGGTAACGTCCACACAATTTGTAAGATTCCAAGAACATGCACATGCGGCAAGTGGCAATCATATCACATGCCATGTTCTCATGCCTTCAAGTGTTTTATCACAATGGGAAAGAACGCCTCCCTGTACATGGCTGAGGAATATACAGTTGAAAATTATGCAAGAACGTACGCTGGAAGGTTCTACCCACTTGGTAGTGAGAGTTATTGTCACCCTAGGATCCATTTTCAATAGTTGCAAATAAAGCATTTATCCGTAAATTCAGAAAGAATGCATACTCGCGTATTCATAATGAAATGGATGTTCCACCGGGGAGATACACTTGAAAATGCTCATTTTGTAATTATGTTGGTCATGATAAGCTCAAGTGTCCCTTACGGCATGGTGGTCAAACTACATCTCGCGGTGGAAGTACCTCTTGTGGTGGAGGAAACTTTCATGGTGGAAGTACCTTTAGTGGTGGTGGCACATCTCGCGGTGGTGGCGGAAGATCAACTCAAGGGCATTAATTGATGAATGTTTTTTAAGTTTTTTTCTTACTTTGATGATTGTATTTCTAAAAGTTTGGGTTTCTTATTAATGAACAAGTTTAAGTATTTTCATCTACTCAAGGTTATGAATGATGCAATTTAATTAAGTTTTTTTTTTTTTTTTTTGGATGAATGCTGCCATTTTGACTAACTTTTGATTAATTATTAATGAACAAGTTTAAGTATTGGTAAAGAACTTCAAGCTAATGTCACCGAGTCTTCAAACAAAATGGCGTTCGAGCACTTTTCAACCACTAAAACGGCCATCCGAACTTTTGTGTATCCTTGATGTATTGATCCTACCTTATTAATCGCACAAAAATAAGTAGGGTTCTATATAAAATATTGATGTTTCGGGGTCCCAAAGCATGATTAATCTATGGTCAAAGTACGTTAAAAAGTATAATGGAAGAAGGGTTAACCAAAAGGGCCGGAAAAAAAGAGGAACACTATAGCGCAGTAAATTACTGCGCTAAAGGTATTTTTGTGACATTTTTTTTTTGTTGGGGTATTTTGGTTCAAAATGTTTTTTTGGGGGGCATTTTGGTTCCGGACTCTACTCGAAAAGTCCAATGGCTCCTTGAACTTTTCTGAGTCCGGAACCTAAATGACGCAACAAAAAACGAATTGAACCAAAATACCCCACGAAAAAAAAAAAAGTTACCAAAGTACCTTTAACGCATGTTTTTTATGCGTTATGTAAAAATGTGCTAACGTTGCCCGTTTACATCTGTTACCCGAGCTTTTAAAAAAAATTTTAAAAAAAAAGAACAAAAAATTACATAACACAGCATTTTACTGCGCTATGCTGCTTTAAGAATACATTGTGTTATTATACTTAACCAACTTCTATTTCTACTCTAACTTTCACTTTTTTAGTTTTACTTCTAATATCCTATAGAATTTTGTTAAATTTAATATTCTAAATATTAGTTAAAGTTTTAAATGTTACTAAAGTTTTATCCAACATTAAAATACATTTTCAAGAAAAAATTTAATTTTCAAAGGGCATAAAAGGCGATTAACATTTTGAGGATATTTTTGTCGTTCAATATTTAGCGTTTCAACATTCATGTTAATTAATTTTAGAAATTTTTATAAAATAAAAGAAAGTAAGACACTTAAATTGGTGTTGAGGGGATATTATTTTTCTTAAGCATAAGCTAAATCTTATATATAAGTATATATTTTTAAAATAATTATAATTATTTTCTATAAAAGAAAGTAATACACTTAAATTGATACCGAAGAGATATTGTTGTTCCTAAGCATAAGCTAGGTATTCTATTTTTGTTTTCTTAGAAATGATTATAATTATTTATAAATACTATATTTTCGGTTTCCTTAAAATATAACTATAATTATTTTCTAAAAAGAAAAGTAAGACACTTAAATTGATACGAAGGGGATATTATCTTTCGTAAGCATGATCTAAGTCTTATATTTTTGGTTGTCTTAGAAAATGATTATGATTATTTAAAAAAAAAAAAATGTAAGACACTTAAATTGATACGAAGATGATATTATTTTCTTAAGCATAAGCTAAAACTTACATGTTTGTTTATATTAAAAAATAATTATAATTATTTTTTATAAGAAAAGTAAGACACTTAAATTGGCACCGAGAAATATTATTTTTTCAAAGCATCAGCTAAGTATTATATTTTTTTTGTTATATTTTCGTAAGAAAGTGAGACACTAATCATTTTCTAAGACAACCAAAAATATAAGACATAGCTTATGCTTACGAAAAATAATATCCCCTTCGTATCAAATTAAGTGTCTTACTTTCTTTTTTAGAAAATAATTATAATTATTTTTTGAGGCAACAAAAAATAATATTCAGAAAATAATTATAATCATTTTCTAAGACAAGAAAAATATAACACTTAGCATAAGCTTCAGAAAAACAATATCCGTCTTAGCTGATGCTTTGAAAAAATAATATCTCTCGGTGTCAATTTAAGTGTCTTACTTTTCTTATAAAAAATAATTATAATTATTTTTTAAGATAACCAAACATGTAAGTTTTAGCTTATGCTTAAGAAAATAATATCATCTTCGTATCAATTTAAGTGTCTTACATTTTTTTTTTTTTAATAATCATAATCATTTTCTAAAATGACAAACAAAAATATAAGACTTAGATCATGCTTACGAAAGATAATATCCCCTTCGTATCAATTTAAGTATCTTACTTTTCTTTTTAGAAAATAATTATAATTATATTTTAACCCCTGAACTTGGCACGAAAACTCAGTTTGGAAACTACTTAACTTTTATTTATTTATCCCCCTTAACAACTTACGTTTTAATTATTTTCCCCCTCTAGTGGCCCGGACTGCCTGAGGGTCTGGTAGTGTTAGACACGCGCGAGCTAATTGGTCCACGTCATTTTTTAATTCCCCAACTTATTTTTACCCGTCCCCACATAAAAACCCGACCCAGCCCTAATTAACCCGACCCATCCCAAACAAAATACCCAACCACGATTCCAATCGACACTTTTCCCCTTTCCACTACACAACCAAACCTCCATAAACCGATCATTACAAAGTTAAAATCCCAAAATATACGTAAATCTTGTCGTTTCTGAGTGATATTGAAGATTAGTTAGCCACAAAGGTACACGATTCTTGTTGTTCTCATTAGGGTTTGTCTAGATTTCGATTTCAGTTGCAAAAAATTAATCTTTAACTTCATTTTTTTTTTTTGGTGTAAATGGTAACTGAATCTTGTAATTTTTCATTTGTTTTCAATTTTAGGTTTTGTGAAGAAAATGGACGATGTTTTGTGACTTTGAGGTTTAACCACGGAGGTAATTTACAAAAAACCCTCGTATTAAGTATGTTGGAGGTAGTGTGACAGACATTTTGATGTTGATCTTGATAAATTCTCTTATTTTGAGCTTGTTTACTATGTTAAAGAAATCGGTTATAATGTTTCATCTTGTTGTGTATATATTAGACCACCTAAATGTCGATTTGTAGTAGAAGTTAAAAGTGATAGGGACATTCCTGGTATTGCACCTCAATTAAAAAACGGAGATATTGTTGTAATTTTTGTGACTCATCTTGTTGAGGAACCTATTGTGGTCCCCCCTGCTCTTCCACTTATTACCCCTGTGAGTGGGGAATCTTTTACTGCTTTTGATAACCCCACATGTGAAGATATAAATGAAAAGGTAGGGGCGGTGAGGTAGTCAAACATTTGGGGGTAGTGAAGGCTTAGGGTTTGAAGAGGTCGCTGGTCTTGATGAACCCTCGGTGGGCCTTCAAATGTTACTGCATACACTATTACTCGTAGTCGATGATGATGATGATTCGACTTAGAAAGTGAGAGTGAATCGAGGAGTCGACAATGTAGTGGTAGAGAAAGGTGAAGAAGAAGAATTTGATAGTGATTTCCATGAGGAGGATAGGAATCTAAGGAAAGATAGGGTGGCTCTAAAATCAAAAAAGAAGAAAGAAAAGGCTAAGAGATCTCAAGGGATAGATTTAGGGCCAAAGGGTGTAGATATGGGACATGATGAATATTTATCTAGGAGTAAGAGTACATTTGAAGGAAAATTGGGTGGGGATGAGCCATTTTATGACCCGTATGAACTGTAGCTTTGAAATAGAGACCGATGATGAAGCCGATGAAGAAGGTGTGGTTGAAAAGCCTACCAAAAAGTCAAGGAGACCAAAAGAATTAGAAATAGGGTTATTTTTTATCCTAAGTGTAAAGAAATAGTTTGGGAGAGCTGGTCTTGCATTTGAAAGTGCTAAACGGTTTAGGAAAGCACTTACTAGGTATGCGAGTCAAGAACATGTAAAGTTGGATAAATATGTCAATGAACCAACTAGGGTAAGAGTAAAGTGTCCGTCGTCCATGGTTATTATTTAGCGATTTACGATTCTAGAACAAATGATTTTGTTGTGAAGAATTATAATCCTGTTCATAAGTGCAATGGCACAACAAAGAACAAGTTGGTAAATTCTTTGTATATTTCGAAAAGGTACAAGGATAGAATTATTTCGAACTCGACATTAGAATTTTTTTGAGCTTCAAAATTTGGTAAGAAAGGAATTGAGGTGTATATTGGTAGGATTTGTGGTAAGGAAAGCCAAAGCATTGTTTTGCAACAAATCATGGGTGACAATGTAGAGGAGTTCAAAAGAATTTTGGATTATAGGGATGAGCTTTTAAGGACTAATCCGGGTAGCATGTGTGGTTAGGGTGAGTGAAGAAACTTTTGAAGGTGGAATCAAAAGGTTTCAGTCCTTTTATATATGTTTTGATGCCATGAAGAAGGCATTCAAGGCTGGTTGTAGGAGAGCAATTGGGTTGGATGGGTGTTTTTTAAAAAGGTGTTAGTAAAGGGCAATTGCTTATGGTCGTTTTGTAAGGATGGGAACAACTGATGCTACCACCGCTTGGCGGTGGTTGAAGTTGAGAATACTTTTACTTGGAGATGGTTTGTCGACATTCTAAGGCATGCTCTTGAGCTTGGAGATGGGACTGATTTGACAACTCTTTCAGATATGCAAAAGGTAATGTATTCTTGGTTATTGATTTCTGAATTTTTTTCATTCTCTTTAACTTATGCTGCTCTACTGTCACCTAATATTTTTTTACATGTTATTGTAGGGTCTGATATAGCCATTAAGGATCCGTTGCCAAATGCAGAACAAAGAATGTGTGCAAGACATGTGCTTGCCAATTTTTCAAAAAATGGAAAGGCATAGAGATTAGAAACTCGCTTTCGGAGATGTGCTAAGTCCACATATGAGCAGAGTTGCAAAAAAATTTGGATCATATGGAGAAGTTAGGTGATGGAATAAATGGAGATTTGTTGTATTACAACATAGATAGGTGGTCCAAGGTCTACTTTAAATACCTCGGTACACATTGCTAGTGTTGACAACAACATGGGCCGAGAGTTTTAATTCTGGATTTTGGGGCCAAGGCACAAGACCGTTATCACAATGCTTGAGGAAATTAGAGTCAAAATGATGAGAAGGGTAGGACAACTAAGAGAGTTTTCTGAGACTTCGATAACAAACATCAGCCCAATGGCTTTGAAGGTATTGCAAAGAGAACACATCAAAGTCAATGAAGTGTACTCTTGAATGGAATGGTGAATATGGCTTTGAGGTCGAGGACAGCTAGGGTAATAAATTCATAGTAAATGAAGCATTGATACTTGCACTTGTAGATCTTGGATGCTGAAAGGTATTCCCTGCTGTCATGCCATAGCTGCACTTCATTTCAGAAAATTGGAACCTATTGACTATGTTGCACATTGGTACACTAAGGACACTTACCTCAAAACATACAACTCATTCATTCAACCTGTTACTAATATGGCAATGTGGCCAAAGTCAACCAATCCTCCTGTCCTCCCACCTGAGATTAAAAAGTTGCTGTGCAGGCCAGGAAGTGTAGAGAAAGGAGCGGACGAGAAAACAAGACAGGAAGCCGTCAAAAAGAGGTGTTGAGATGACTGCTGCTTGTGCCATGCAAAGGGTCACAATAAGAAGGGTTGTCCTATGAATCCACAATCAGAGAGGCGGAGGAAGGGCAAGGGGAGAGGGATAAGTACTAGTTCAACAAGGTCAAGTGTTGGTTCTTCTACAGCACCAAGTAATTCCCAACCAAGTAGAGGAAGGGGAAGACCAAGAGGTTCTACCAAACAGGTAAAAACTTTCCTTGTTATTTACTACTTGATTAAATATTACAGTCTTACATTGAGTCTGACTACTTAAATATGAATTAGGCCATGGCTGCTACGGCATTTCAATCTGAAGGGGTACGGGACGATGTCGTCTACATCACGGAGTATTACTTAGCTTGTTAAATTACCACTTAATCAATTTTACAATTCTAAGTGTTTGACACCTTAAATGTGACTTAGGCTTCGATGATGCAAGTGCATCGATTCTGGGAAGAGGGCACCTTTAAGAGACGAAGAGTTGTGGGAATGGGAGTGCTTGGGACCCAAAGTGGTTTCAAAATTGTCAATGTAAGTTTGCAACCTCATTAACCATTCTTGTAAACAATCTAGCCTAATGGAGATCTATTTATCCTAATGGAGATCTATTTTGTTAATGCACTGGAATGGCAAATCGCTTGAACCATGCCTATGAATTCGGCGGTAGTCACCGGTAGTCTTGTACAACACAAACCAAGACCAAAGAGGACTAAAATGGAAAAGTAGTCCAAATATAACACAACAAGGTCTTCAACAAATGAGTGGACAAAGAGAATGAGAACAAGGGCCAAGGCCGGCCGAGTTGAACTCTTTAAGTCAAACGAGTTCATCACCGCCTAAATGAAATGGAAAATGAAGTTGAATTAGTTTAGTCCCGTATGTGTTCTTTGGTAATTGATCAAGTTATGCACAGTTGATCATAGATTTTAATGTTGTTTTTGTGAAACAATTATGGTAGATGCACTGATCATTGCATAGCAGTTGATCGTAGTGACATTCTATTGTTGCAATATTACAAATGTGACTACATTTTTGCTGTATATTTCCTGGTTTTGTAACAGTTCAGTCTTGCATTGTTGTGTATGACATTAAATGCATAGAGAAAGTTTGCCCACTTGTGGATCGCAATTTGGTATAACACTAAATACGATATGATTAAGGAAAGGTACGTTAACAGACGATGATTGAGCAGTAAACGCATTGAATGGATGCAAGTAAATGCATTATACCAGTTACAGCAATGATTAAACACATTGAATCCGAAGTTAGTAAATGATGGTAGTTGATGTTGGGAGGATGGTCAAAACGATGAACCGAGACATCATTAACTACTTGATCACACTAACACTATAACTCAACTCAACTATAAATAGTCTTCTTTCCATCTCACTTTCACTCAACTCAAATAACTCTTAACACATATAGTGACATTAAAGAGGCAAATTTCATCTAAGATGGATGATACGGAAATGGCCGCATGTTTTGATTAAAGAATTGACGAAATCGTACGTCGAAAAAGAACGATTTCGTAAGTGTTATCGTATTATATATTTTCAATTGTTCTTTTACATCTTTTGGTAATAACATGTTTTTTTTATGCATCCTTCAATCGACATATTGAATTTCTTCCAAACATAGATAGTGATCGCTGGTCATTACGACATCATGAGTATAATATGAAATACAAGGTTGGCGTATACACGCGCCTCGCTCAAGGTCAGAAAGCCTTATTGATCTTTACTGATTAGGGATAAGTGAGATGTGTGGTTTTAAGGTATGTTTAGATTTAGAACCGCGATAGTGTTTTTTGTTCATGTAAAGGAGGATCCGGAGATAGTAATGATAGATTAGGTCTCCGTATTCTCTATTTAAAGTAATTTATAAAATTTCTATTTTCCTATCATTTTCAAGGTAATATTTTCCATAACAACAAAATTCTTCAACAAGAGCATAAAGTTCTTCCATGACATTTACATTACAACAAGAGCATAAAAGTTCTTACATTACCTACTACGCGATTACAACATACAACAACATAAATTCGGTTGACTAAAAGACGCCAAAAAGCCAATAAATATTCCCACGAAATCAAAAGCAACATCCTTGTATTTGCAAGTTTCTCCTCCAAGTTTGTGAACTTTTTCAAGTCAAATTCGTTGTTTACTCTTCAAGCCAATTAATTCCTCCTTCATTTTGTTAACTTCAATTAGATGTCTAGCCTCAATGGCAATTAATTCTTCTTGCAATTTGTCCCTTTCGATCTTGACCGCATCTAACGACGACGTCTAAATTTTTGAACATTATTCCACTTGAATCTCGTGGAAAATTCATCTTCCCATTCCCAAATCCACAAGAATTGCCCTTGGCCTCTGACATTTGTAGAATTTCCATCCGGATTACTAGGAGTCGATGAAGTGAGGTGTTTTGCAATGGTGCCACAATTACATTTTACGTAAGATGAATTTAACTACCTTGAGACATTTATGAACTCCACAAAATTTTGGAATTAGAACAGAGAGTGGATTATGGACAGAAATTTGGAGGAGAAATTTGATGGAGAAATTTCATGGAGGAAGAATACATATATGAAGGAGCAATGGTGTGAGCAAAAGAGGAATTTCATGAATGGAGGAAAAAAATGGGGCCGATTGAAGGTGTGATGAAGATGAAGTTGAAGAACAACTTAGGGTTCTAGAGGGTGATGGATCGGGTTGATTAGAAGGGGAACGGTATTATAACCGTTACCCCGTCGATTTCTATTTAAAAAAAAAACCTTAACAAAAATTAATTAACGCGGGTCGTGCGTCAAGTCAAACACGCGCCAAAATGCAGCCACTAGAGGGGGAAAATAATTAAAACGTAAGTTGTTAAGAGGGGTAAATAAATAGAAGTTAAGTTTAGTTTCCAAACGAGTTTTAAAGTGTCAAAGGTTAAATGATGTCTTTTCTTAAAATAATTATAATTATTTTCTATAAAAGAAAGTAATACACTTAAATTGATACCGAAGAGATATTGTTGTTCCTAAGCACTAAGCTAGGTATTCTATTTTGTTTTCTTAAAAATGATTATAATTGTTTATAAATACTATATTTTCGGTTTCCTTAAAATATAATTATAATTATTTTCTAAAAAGAAAAGTAAGATACTTAAATTGATACGAAGGATATTATCTTTACGTAAGCATGATCTAAGTCTTATATTTTGGGGAAAAGTGATTATGATTGGTTAAAAAAAAAAAAATGTAAGACATTTAAATTGATAGAAGATATGATTATTTTCTTAAGCATAAGCTAAAACTTACATGTTGGTTATATTAAAAAATAATTATAATTATTTTTATAAGAAAAGTATAAGACACTTAAATTGACACCGAGATATATTATTTTTCAAAGCATCAAATAAGTATTATATTTTTGTTGTTATATTTTCGTAAGAAAGTGAGACACTAATCATTTTCTAAGACAACCAAAAATATAAGACATAGCTTATGCTTACGAAAAATAATATCCCCTTCGTATCAAATTAAGTATCTTACTTTCTCTTTTTTAGAAAATAATTATAATTATTTTTGAGGCAAACTAAAAATAATATTCGTAAAATAATTATAATCATTTTCTAAGACAAGAAAATATAACACTTAGCATAAGTTTTAAAAACAATATCCGTCTTAGCTGATGCTTTGAAAAAATAATATCTCTCGGTGTCAATTTAAGTGTCTTACTTTTCTTATAAAAAATAATTATAATTATTTTTTAAGATAACCAAACATGTAAGTTTTAGCTTATGCTTAAGAAAATAATATCATTTTTAGATCAATTTAAGTGTCTTACATTTTTTTTAAATAATCATAATCATTTTCTAAGATAGCCAAAAATATAAGACTTAGATCATGCTTACGAAAGGTAATATCCCTTTCGTATCAATTTAAGTATCTTACTTTTCTTTTCTAAAAAATAATTATAATTATATTTTAAGGCAACCGAAAATATAGTATTTATAAATAATTATAATCATTTCTAAGAAAACAAAAATATAATACCTAGCTTATGCTTAGGAACAACAATATCTCTTCGGTATCAATTTAAGTGTATTACTTTTTATAGAAAATAATTATAATTATTTTAAAAATATATACTTGTATATAAGATTTAGCTTATGCTTAAGAAAAAAATAATATTCCCTCAACACCAATTTAAGTGTATTACTTTCTTTTATTTTATAAAAATTTCTAAAATTAATTAACATGAATGTTGAAACGCTAAATATTGAACGACAAAAATATCCTAAAAATGTTGATCGCTTTTTTATGTCCTTTGAAAATTAAATTTTTTCTTGAAAATGTATTTCAATGTTGGATAAAATCGTAGTAACATTTAAAACTTTAACTAATATTTAGAATATTAAATTTAACAAAATTCTATAGGATATTAGAAGTAAAACTAAAAAAGTGAAAGTTTGAGAAGTAGAAGTTGGTTAGGTATAATAGCCAGCTTTACATAGCACAGCAAAAATCTTTGCGTTATGTAAAAAAAAATTCTTTTTTTTTTTAAATTTTTTAAAAAGCTCGGGTAACGAATGTAAACGGACAACGTTAACAGATTTTTACATAATGCATAAAAAACATCGTTAAAAGTATTTTAATGCTTTTTTTTGTGGAGTATTTTGGTTCAATTTGTTTTGATCGGGTCATTTAGGTTCACGGACTCAACTTTTCTTATGGTTAATGAATTTATGGGATGTGGTGCATGGGTAATGGTGAAGCCCTTAATTGGACTTATGGATGCAAAATGCATTGAAATTATTATTTTATTTTCTAATAGAAAGTACAATGTGCGTCTGCACCTCGCATCCTACCGCATGACGTCACTATTTTATTAGGGTAGCAAAATTCTCCATCTCTAATTATGTGTTTTGATTATTAAAATAGTTGTCTCAAATATTTATCGTTTTAGTAGTTCAAGACATAATTAATAATTTTTTTCTCCATCTTACTATTAATAGAATTTTATCATTAATAGAGACGACACATAAATAGAGTAAATATTTAATGAAAGGGAATATAACTTATACTCCCCCCTTTTAATTTATAAAACCCCATTTGAAACATTTAAGAAAAAAAAAGAGTTTTAAACTTGGAGATACACGTCCGGGGGTCCCCGGGACCCTTTCGATTTAAACTTCCGACCCCGTTTTTTCGCCTTCTTTATTAGTTTTTTTCGGACGGGGGGGCCCCCGCCCGGGGCATAGACCCTTTTTTTTTAGAGGCCCCGTAGACAAAACGTGGGGGGGACCCCGTATGTGCTTTTTGGATATTCTCGGTGTATATGATATGTAGTATAGTGACGCGGGTCGTACCTTCGTATGATACGTTGTTTGTTGCCAGATTTGGGTATTAATGAAAAAGGGGACGAGTGCCCAAATCGGCCTGTCAGGCCCCAGGGGGTCAACGAAAGTGGTATCAGCAAATTTTCGAGTGAAATATTTCTATCGAATGATCTTTGGAGTAATTGCAAATTCCAACTAGATATAAGACCAAATAAATAAATATGTTATTTAGAAATTAAAAGGTAAAAAAACTTTCCAGTTTTTTTTTTTTCCCCAAAGTAGTTCAAACAATAATAGGAAAAATCCAAAATGGGCCCACCGTCAAATGAGGTGGCATGTAAATTACGCATGTCAAACTTCTCCATTTAGAGTATTTTAAGGTAATCGGATTTCTTTTGCACAATTTTTAGAGGTTAAAAAAATTTTTTCTAACTATTCCACAAAAACCATTCAATTCCCAATGAAAAAGGGCTTTTCGACGTAGTTTCCCGAAAGTAGGTTCCCCAGGTAAAATTCGATCCTAGACATCTAAGACATGCCGAAAGAAAGGGAACTTTACATACCTTATTCGTTTTCCCTCGCTTCCCCCAAACTCAAGCCCCGTTTTCCCCAAAATCTACAATTACGTTTCCAAATGTTAACATAGGCTTTTGGCATTCAATCGAAAGATTGTCCCCGAAATTTCCGCCCCCCCAAAAAATACGACACCCGAGAATTCAACTCCTAAAATAATCAACTCCGGGAAATTTTACTCGGCCACAAAATCAACAACAAAACCAAACCAAAAAAACCCCTACAACTCAATAATCAATTCACAAGTACATTCTAACATTAATGGTCTTTGTCTACATAATTCAACAACATTCATAATATTCCAAGACCACCCCCTTTTTTACCAAACAATTTCCCCGTTTAATCGATTGCTAATCCAAAAACCCTTCAAACAATATTCAAAAACGTTTAAAAAAAATTTATACAATTTTCCAAACAACCCAAATAAACTCCCAAATTACCCCCAATTCTCCCCCAAACCCCCGAACAACATAATATACATTCTTCCTTTAAATTCTGATTACACTAATAATCCATACATTAACAAGGAACTCTCATAGATCAAAAATTACTAAAATTCCAAAAAACTTTCCCAAACATCCCATAACCAAAATAACATTATTTTGAGTCTTAAACTTGCATTTTTCCTTAAAATCCAAAAGCCAAAAAAACGTAACGACAACGTCCCCAAAACCAAAAAAGGGCCTTCCCCAAAACCCAAACACCCCTCCTCAAATTTCATGATTTTTCATTTTCTACCATTCAAAAACCTAAACCTTTTAAAACACTCAAATCATTATTCCTACACCACCACACAACCTCAAATCCATGGCCCAACCAACTTGCTTTCCTTATAAATTTTTCCCTTTAACTTACAAACATATAAACCATTGTAACACTAAACAAAATTGAAACTACCTTTTTTCTTCAACCCCAAATTTCCTAAGTTTGGGCAAAAATGAAAACGAGCAATCCAACGTTTAACAAATTCCCACGTTAATAAGCACCCGAATTATAGGGTTTTCTTGCGGAAATAATTTTTTTTTTGATCAATTCTTGGGCTCTTTCCCCTCTTCCGGAATTCCTTTTTTCTCTCAAAGTTTCTTGTTCCAAGGAAGGAATAGAAAAAGATCCCCCAAGTCATCTTTTTTTACAAATATTAATCCAGGCTTTGCCCCTGGGCCCCCAATTTCATTTTTTTTTTTTTTTTTTTTTTTTTTTTTCTTTTTTTAAGAATTTTCCTTTAAAAATTTGCACACTTTCTAAAAAAAGGAAATTGCCTCCAAGTCTTCTCATTTTAGACATTAAATCATCCCTTAATCTTTAAGACACAAAAGTCTCCGATAGTTTTCCCTCTTTCATAATTTGTTTTATTCCCGCGTTAAAAAAGGGGTATAAAATAAAATGGAAAACCATTAATCTTTTGTTTTCGATTCACCCCTTTTTAAAAAAGAAATATCGGAGTTTTTCAAATCTTTCTCCCAAAGAGAGCGTGTTCTAACTTAGTGACTTTTAAAATGTTTTTTTTTAAAAAAAAAAAATTAATGAACCTCCCTTTTCCAAAAAAACGAATGAGGGATTTAAAAAATTTTATTTTGGTTATACAAAAAAAAAAAAAAATCGAAACGGTTATAAATTTTTTGAAATAACCGCTACATTTACCATGACACTCTAATTTATTGATTTAAATGTATAATTTTTTTTTATTTAAAATTAATTTTTTAAAACATATATACAAGGACAAAATTTTTTTTATGATTAAAAAAATAAAGGTAAAAAAAACGGGGTTTAAAACATTTTTATACGTAAAAATAATTTTAACCTATTTATAAGTAATTTTTGTCAAGGATTCAAAGAATCCCTTTTGCCCAACCCAGCCCCCGCATATATATAAAATCTAACCTCATTAAATTTGGGTTAACGAACTTTTTCACTAAGTCCCCACTCGGAGGATCATTTTGGGTTAAAAATTGAGATAGTACTCCCATTCATTTAAACAGTGGCCCCTTTCTATTTATCCTTTGGGCTTCCTATCTGGACTGTTAAAAAATTTTGTTGAGGTATGACGCTTCTTTTTTTGTTTTAAACAATAGTATCTCATGTATTAATTAGACTTTCTTTTTCGGGTAATAAAGATTTTTATTCTTGATCAAAAGCTGCTACAGCTAACATGTATTATTATTATTAAGGTTGGGTATATATTATTAACAATGCATCTAGATATAGTATAGTACTTATGTAGAATCAATTTAAAATTATTTAAGTAGATCATATAATCGCTTGTATGTCCTTAATTAATTATATAGATGATTTAGTGTATATAATTTAGTATATACGAAAGATAAAATCATCGATTTTTATACGTATAAAGTATATGATTTATCTTGGTTTTAGGAATGATATACTTCCAACTTCTTGTCTATACGTTTGGTATATGTATTGAGCAGACTAATTAGATATAAAAAAAATAAATATGGAACTATATAAAACATTCTTTAGTACATTAAATGTACTTATACCGTTAATTTTGATATAATTATTATGAGTAGTGTATATTATTTATTTTTAAGATTTATTAAAAGGTAGAGATTCTTTAGTGGATCAACATATTGTTACACCTCTCGTTTTCATTGTAGGAAAAACCTACGCTCCCTAGTTGAGTATGCCTTGAAATGGAGAATTGTACCAAGTATTGAGATGCTAAGTATTTTACCCGTGTATGGAGGTACTAGGAGTATTCCCAGCGTATTACAGATTAGAAGTCGAATCGATTGATCGACGCAGTCGAAAGCGATCTGGAAGTCTGCACATTAGACATTATCGACGGACTATCGATCATGTCGACGGCCATCGATCCGCACCGCCACTATGTTCGAAAATCCGATCGCAGAAGCGATCGACGAGATACGCCGTCAGGACTCTTATCACGACCCAATCCGGAGGCCGCGACGGGCACCGTGCTAACCCACCCTACACTCTTATCATACTTTCTACATCACATCTAGGCGAGTCACATAGCTAAATCATACTTTCATTCATCATTCATATTAATCCCTTGGACAACAACACATCTATATCATCATTAGCAACTATGCCCATACCAATGTACATAAGCGACAAGGCTAACAAAATGATATCCAAAATATAGGCGACAAGGTCGAATACGTCTAACCATATACCACGTGTCTACGAGCCTCTAAAAGAATACGTCATATCATATAGGCGGGATAGGACCTCGCCGTGCCCACTGAATATGTACACAAAAGAATCTATACCAAAAGTGCAGCCTCCGAATGAAAGAGAGCCCCGCTATGTAGTCCCCGAATAAGAAGATAGGGTCAAGTCCGCTCCCCGGCCACTCCGGGCATGACGCAGCGTCCACAAACAAAAAGGACGCGACGAAGATTCGAGTATGTAAAGCATGATCAACTCAAAAGAAAGCATAATGATAAATATGAAATAGTAG
>NC_081350.1:54659387-54691161 GCF_029784015.1 Lycium ferocissimum | reverse complement strand
TAAGAATCATAACTCAAGTTAGCTTACTACTCAAAAACATCATAAAAACTACATTTAGAACTCATCTTCTACTTTCTCCTTCTACCCAAGTTGTTTAACCACTAAACATTCTTGATAACATGTAATAAGCATGAAAACTAACCTTTTATCTCATAAGAATGAGCTTTGGAGCAAGAGATCAACTTATATGAAAACCCTAGATTCAATACACAAAGAATTCTTGAAGTCTACTAACCCTAGCAATACTTCTAACACATGGATATCTTGATTCTTGCCTCTTGATCTTTAATCCCTCTTGGATTTTGGATTGGATTAGTTTATGGAGTTGAAGAGAGGGTTTTTGGAGAGCTCTTGGATCTAATTTGAGAAAATAAGATACCCAAATGAAGTGGAAGTAAATACATAAAGCATAACTTAAAATCCCGTCGGGCAATCCTGTGCCCACTTTGACGGGCCGTCAAAATTCCTACGGGCCGCCAAAATGCTCCGTAGAACTGCCCAGTCAAACATAGCTCACTGTGACTGGTTTATGCAGGGAAGGTGCAATTTGACGGACCGCAGAAATTTCTGAGGTCCATTAAAATGTTCTGCGGCCGTCAAACTGGTCCGTCAAAACTTTCTGCTCGGACATTCTGTATTAAAACACCCATAATCTTTTACTCCGATGTCACATTAACAAACGGTTTGTTGCGTTGGAAACTAGACTCGATGAACTTAAATTTGGATAAAAGAAACACAACTCCTCATATTCTAGGAAATATACCCCTCCCAATTTGGACCAAAATCCTGTCCAAAAATTTTGCCAAGCTATCCCAAAGTTCCGACAAACTCCATTCCTTAATTTGCTTGTTCTCAAATCCTTCCATAGATTATTTCATGGGCTTAAACCCCCATAACCATAATATGGGAACATATAATCTCATATATCCTAAAAGACAACTCCAGTTTCCATGATTAGGATAACTAACTCCTAACGAATCTCAATGGACGAAACTACGAGGTGTAACATCTGGTGTCCCAGCTTCCCAATGGACCCTCAGAGGCTAGTCCGAACCAGTTTACCAGGTCGGAGATGCAGATGTACTTGGATGCGTAGAAAGAGTAGGTGGATTCTTACAAGAAGCTTGCAGATTCTGTCACTATGCTGGAGTCAACCTATAGCACCATAGAGATAGCCCAGCCACCTTCGAGAGGATTTTGATAAGGAAAAAATAAAAGAACAAGACAAAGGGTGAGCTTATGGTGAAGATGTGGAGAGGAATCAAGGCGATCTTCAAGTGGTGTCACGATCCATTTTAGCCTAGGTCATGCGGGCACCTACCATTTCCACCTCGATAGGCGAACCCTTAGCTCAACGTTCACAATCAATAAATATAATAAATAGAGGGAGAAGTAAATGTCGTAAGTCTCACAATATAGCATAATATAGATAAGTGCGGACGTAAATGAATCCACCCCAGTATCTGGGCTGGTCATACAAGAGCATCTAAATCCGAATAACTCTGGTCTGAATAATAAAACATAAAGTGTCTCAAATCATTTCTTGAAAGAAAAGTAAGACATAAACAATAGAAGAGTCTTCGAGGTCAGCGAACGCCATGCTCACCCTGGAAAACTCGAGTAGAAGCTGAGGAGTCGATCAGCCACGAGTCAAAGAAGTAGATCCGGCCTATTACTCTGCATTCGTTAAAGAATGCAGCAAGTGCAGGTCAGTACACACAACAGTACTAGTAGGCATCATAGGCCGACTAGGCATAGTTAACACAATTTAGAAAATAACGCAGATAAACAGGTAGAACAATCACGCATGACACAATATAATCGTAACCGAGTATCCATTAACACCTATGTAAGTATCAAACCCCAATATAATAAGTCTGAGTATATATCTAATCTTGGAACAATCAACATAATAGAATCAATCAACACAATCCATCACAATACAGTCATCACGACATCTCACTCAAGTCATAATGCAATGCAATGCAATAATGGTATGAATGTGATGCCATGCCATGCTATGCAAATGAGATGTACACATGTACTCTGGACGGAAATATCGACGTCTCGACAACACAACCCAGTGTGACTCGCGAACTCTGAGTGCCACCCATCCTGGATCATTGCCAAACAGACAGCCGAGACCCTGGCTAATTGCTCACACGGGGAATCTCACCGGCACTATTCTGGGGGACCCGCGGAGCCCATGCACTACAATCGAATCCGGGATAACATCAGAAACGACCATGCACAACGATGCCCGAATATAACCATCGGACATCGGCTCCTCACAATTACTCTGAAAAGAGTTGTCAAATATCACGGCATAAATCAACGATTCCGGAATTGAACCTCGGACATCGGCCTCCTCACAATCACTCAAGTAAAAGAGTTTATTCAGTATCAGTTTTATATAAACAACGATTTTGAAATGGATCTTCGGACATCGGCCTTTTCCACAATCACTCAAGTAAAAGAGTTTATAAAATATCAGTTTCGCTCAATCAACGATACCGAATCATCACCGGATATCGGCCATGCATGATAAAATAAGATAATGCGTGCAATGCATATGTCAATCATCAACAAGTAAGATCAATATCACAAGTACCCCAACGGGGTATACCAACAATATATCACATCACAATACCAACAGTGGGTAAGCCAACATATATCAATAACTCAAGTATCAACAGTGGGTACGCTAATAATGTATCATAGTGCAAATACTAACAACGGGTATGTCAGTCTTATCCCAAATCAGGACAACAAGCGACATTCGCTATCTACTAACTACACATGGCATCAAGCCACACAATTAAACAATCAACACATATAGTGGGGTGGCTAGTCCCAACACGCATCAGGGCCCAATCTAAGGCGATATCCATCCTAACATCACACCCGAAGGTTCACAGGCTATCTCTGACATCATAATCTAAATATGTGATTCACTATACTAAGTCTCACCAAAGGTAAACCATAACCTACCTGGACTGCCGAACTGCAACACCAACACCAACAAGTCACTCTATCGCCTTCTCCTTCCTCTGAAGCTCAGAACCAAAGTAGTCTAAGCATAATCGAATTCTAAATTAGAAATCGTGAATAATGGTACTAATATTGCTATGATATCAATTAGGTCCAATTTAACCCTAGAAGTTGGAAAAACGGGCCCACAAAGGCGAAATGGAAAATTCACGGGTAAAATACCAACTTTAATCCTAGGTAATCATAACTCAAACATTAATTGTTGATTTATCTCAAGAACTATTCCCAAATCTGATTCTAGTAAAAACCCCCAAATTGGGTATGAACTCTAATTCCCCAAATCTGAAATTCAACGTTAAAAGTTGAAGATATGGGGTTACTAAGCTTAGATTTGTCACATTTTACTACTAAAATCATCAATTTTATCAACTATAACCCTAGGGAGAAGTCTCCCAAAACCCTTCTTCAAATTCTACTTCTAAGGGATTGAAAAGGGAAGGGATGTTTCTAAGATGATAATGATTAAAGAGATGTAAGTGATTAGACAAGGCTTTACCTCCAAGAAATTCATCAATTTATGCCCAAGAATAGCCTTCCCAAGCTCCAATATTGATTTGTGACATAATAAGGGTCTAGGTCTTATTTTAAGACACATTTAATGAAATTTCCCTGCCTGTGACCGCCACGGCAAGGGGAGTGCCGCCACAGCGGCGCCGCTGCGGCGTCGCGGACACCGCTACAGCGGTGAGGGCCCTTTTACTCATAACCTCCCCAGCGATCACTACACCGCCACGGCGGTATCGCCGGGGCAGCTCTGGTGCCGCCATTGCAGGCACCAGACACCAGATACCAGAACTCCTCAAATTCTCTAAGTCTTCTATAGAATTTTTGGGTTATTCCTGAGGCCATCTGCTCATGATCGGACCACCTAAACCCATACAAAAATACGCTACGAACGGACTCATGGTCTCAAAATTTTCGAGGTCTCGTTGATTGAGTCAACCACCGGTGCCTAGTTCTCATTTCCCATCCAAAGTCTCGAAATGCACCAAAATGCATTGGGAACCGAACCAATCATACATACAAGTTCTAAACAATCATCCGAACCTCTCGGAGTTAACTAAACTCTGAAAAAGGTCCGTTTGCCCAAAAGTCAACCTCGGGTCAAAATAAGTCAATAAACGCTCGGAAGTGGCGAAAGTGCCAAAAGGACTATAACGACCAAATGGGTCGTTACAAGTGGGAAAATCTGCAAAAGAGGTTTCCAATCAAGGATGCAAATGAAGACGAGGAGTACTCTTTCCTGTCAAAGGATAATATCGACACTGAGGATGATGATGATGCTGGTGGTGATGGGGCCCAGAGCTCGGCTCAGTAGTGATGAGACTTTTCTGCCTTCTGTCAAGTGATGTAGGCCTTCTATCAGTCTTTTGCACTATTTTCTCTTTTCTTTACTAGATATTTGTGTAGTGATGGCACTGCATTGTTGTAGTTTGGGATGATTTGCGCATTTGCGCTCGTTTTGCTGACTTGTGCCCTTGTTGGGCTTTTATATTTGATGCTAGACTTATGCCCTTGCCTGGCTTTTATCTTATGCATGGATGATGATTTGATTTATATAGATACCAATCTGAAAGATGTAGGTACCAATTTGTATAAAGCAGTACGAAAGGAATGAAAGAATGGAAGTTTCCTAAATATCCTATAGCTTCATGAGGTTGGGCACAAACATCTACGTACCAATCCGCAAGACTCTAGTAGATATTGTTCTTGTACTCGTGAGACCAATGGAACTAAAGCTCAGATAGCAACTCTTCACGACCTATTTCACAAGTCTTGAGGGCATCCACACTTCCCCCCCTGGTGGGCAAACAATTTCTTTAATCACAAACCTTAAATGAAAGATATGCATAAATGAATACAACAATTTTATTAAAAGGCTTCTTTTTCATTAATAAACAATGTTGAATAATTTAAAGTATTACAACCCTAAAAACCTGATCTTAATTTGTACAAGAGCTGCTAAACGAATACATTAACCAAGTAACTGACATAACAAAACTCTAAGTAAAGGAAGGAGAAACTGTCTATAGAATATGAAGTTGACTGTATAACATAAGAAGGCATTCAGGGCTGCAAATACGACTAATAGCTCACCCCAAGTCTCTGACTAACATCTTTGGGATCAATCGCGAGGTCTCGAGCAATAACCTGGATCAATTCTGCACCCCACAAGGAGTGCAACAAGAGTAGTATGAGTATAACACTCGTACTCCCAGGCATCATAGGCCGACAATGATTAGATAACACATAGAGCGAGAAAGAGATTAACAAGTAAGATAGATAAGCAATCAAGTACATTCACAAACATGTTCGAGTATAAGATTAGAATGAGTGTATAAAAGTTCCAAGCAAAACAGTTGATGTGCCGCGTAATTTCAGCACATTTGATGCTTTTTAATGGCGATTTTTACTTGTTTTCAAGCAAGTTTGTGTCGTTTGATGTGTTTTTGTTGTGTTTCAGGTACATATTGTGTATATGGAAAATTCTCATAAATACCACTATTGAAAAAGGCTCACAAATAGCCTCCTTCCATCTTTGGGTCTAAAAATACCCTTAAAGTTTGTTTTTGGCGCAAATATACCCCTCAAACTAACAAATGAAATGTTGACTGTTTAAAAAGCCACGTGTCATTTTCTAATTGGTGCCACATTTTAATTTAGAATAATTATATAAATCCTACCCAAGTTCTATACACAAACCCATGGCCGACCCGATTTGGAGGTACAATCAAAACAATATTTTGTGGCCACTATTATGAGCTGTATCAGTAGAAAGATGAATTATTCCATCTTCCATATTTGTATCCATAGCTATTTCTAGCTGTTCGAGTTTATCTGCAACTTCTGCCATATCCGAGGATTTTATTTTATAACCTAAAACAGCTAAAAGTTCATCCATTCCAACATCTTATTCTTCTTCAAAATCTTAGCTTTACCAGAAGATTGGGTTTCTTTTCAATTGCGATCTCTCTTCATTTTTTTTTTTGGGATTATTGTTTATGTGTGACAATTGCTAGATTTTGAGAAGCAATTTGTTTCAAGAAAGCTGGAAGATTTTTTTCATTAATGGGGGAGGAGTTTGAAGGAAAAAGTCCAATTTTTGTGCTTGGTTTTTTGCATCAACTTTCAGGTAATTTCCTCTGGTGAAGACGAAGGAAATTACTTGAATTCACAGGAGTTGCAGTATGAGCTCTAATTTCAAATCGGTTCGGCCACGGATTTGGGTATAGAACTTGGGTGGGTTTTATATAATTATTCTAAATTAAAACGTGGGACCAATTAGAAAATGACACGTGGCTTTTTAAACAGTTAACATTTCATTTGGGGTATATTTGATCCAAAAACAAATCTTAAGAGTATTTTTAGACCCAAAGGTGGAAGGAGAGTATTTATGAGCCTTTTCCAATAGGTTAGGGGTATTTATGAGCCTTTTCCCTTGTGTATATCGCAAGAGGTGGGGAAATTCGTGAAAGAGATTAAAAAAATTGCAAAATATAGAAGTGACTGAATCTGTGAATTCACAGAGCAAAAGACGGACCGTATATCATTTACGGCCCATTAAATCTACCGAAAATCAGTTACAGAATTATGCTAAATTGAAGGGAATTCACGGCAGAAGTTACAGACTGTATATCTTATACGGTCCGTAAAACCCATTATAGATTAGAAACATGAAGTCTCATAACTGCATGGGAAATTACGGTCCAAATCTACGGACTGTAAAACATTTTACGGTCCGTATGTTGATCCGATAGGGGAAATTTTTTCACAATGTTTTTAATGACTTGAATCGTTATAAATACCTAAAGTTGGATTCTTGTAGGTCATTCTTGGTCAGAGATTATTGCTTTACTTCTTAGCATTGTTGTTCATTACTTTTGAAGCTTTTGGTGAACAAGACTATTACTTTTCATCTTCTTTATTCAATAGTATGCATTAATGACTTTTTTTGTATTTTGTTCTTTTGTACTTCAATATGAGTAGTTAAAATTTAATACTAAGGTTGTGAACCCAATGCCGGGTGGTATGTGATTGGGTAATTGAGATTGATAGATGCAAAATGAGTTGTTAAGGTTTACTTCTTCTTTATTTACTTCTTCTTTATTCTTCAATGTTAGTTGATGGTTGCAAACATTAACCCAAGCCATAAACCTTGCTTTATTTGGGAAAATAAGTTAGGGTTTTGTAAGAATAAGTAACAAGAACTTGGGGCATTAACCTTGTCACGCCCCGAACCATGGCCTGGGCGAAACACGGCACTCGGTGCCTTACTGCATGTGACCGAGTGAACCACATGGCTTGCTGAATCATCATGAGGCATAACATGAGTGGAATATAATGTGAATGCATGATGAGCCTTTACAAAAATGCAATAAGTCATAATACTTAATCAAAATACTTGTTTAAACATGAGTGCGGAAATAACATGAATGAGCCAAAATGGCTATACGACTCCCAAAGTGTGACATGACATAACTGACTTGTCTAGTCTATGAAACCTCTAACATAAGTCTGAACATGGAAAACATACTCGCTGGGACAAGGCCCCCAGCATACCTTAGATGCATAGCTAATCATTAAATAAAGAGTTGACTAAACCCCGAATGAGATGGGGCTCACCAATAAGCTGATACGAATGCTGTCCTACTGAGCAGATGTGTCGTCCTGTAAATCACACTGCGTCGTGAAATGCGGACCCCCGGCAAATAAAGGGGACGTCGACATTGAATGTACTTGGTATGTAAAGCAACCGAAGAAATAACATGGGACATGATATAACATGATATACGAGAACCGAAACTCCGATACGAGCATAAGCATGAATACATATAAGTATAATATAAGAAAAATTGTTATACGTGGGGAGTGCAATAACTTGTAACCGATCCATGGTCTGGTGCTTGCGTCCCGCCAGCAGAACACTCAGTCCTTGCCAGGGAACATGAGATTTAATAATATGAAAGGATCCAGTCATTATGAGAATCATCCGGAACATGAGTGGATTAATCCTCATCCTACGGTGGCAACGTAGTTTCAGGCTATCTGAAGCCCTCCTCGGTAATTAAAGCAACTCCCAAAAACATGAACATGTAAAATAGTGGCACTTGCTACCCATGGTATATCATGAAACATAACTTGCTTGTACATGGTTTTCATGAATCATAACTTGCTTATACATGGTTTTCATGAATCATAACTTGCTTGCATGAACTTGTAAAACATGTATAGTATTTTCTTGAAAATAACATAATATATCATAAATTAGCATGCATGAACCCATGGAATGGGATATATGGGTTTTTCATAGATTACGGACAGATTCTTAATAATCATAAAGAAATATTAAGAACTCAATGATGGAATTATAACAATTCATACATAATATAATCATGGACATGGACCTAGGGTTATCATGAGCATGGTATAGAAACCCTAGTTTTCGTAAAGAATAATAATTTATGGATTATGAGGTGTGGGAAGAACAATGATGTTCCCACACGTAGATAGTAACTCTACATACCTGGTAATGCTCCGAACTTGAATTAAATACTTTAACTTTGAAGAAGATTTCCAAAATCTTGAATTCTTGAACCTTGAGAAGGGTTTTCTTGAAAACCCTAGGTTAGCAATGATGATTTCTTGTTTAGATTACAAGGATATATATTAGAATTCACTTGGAATGATTAGAGTAGGCTTACCTTGGTGTTCTTGATGATGGGAGCGAATAGAAGGTCGTTTTAGGGATTGGGGGTGTGAAGAATGAAGTGAAAAAGCCTTAAAAACGAAGTTTTATAATTCTTGTCGGACCCATTTTACGTCTATTTTACGTCCCGTAAAAGTTTTACGGACCGTATGTCTCACCGTAAATCAATTACGGTGATTTGGGCTTTACGGGCCAATTTTACGGTCGAATATACGGCCCGTATAATTTTCACGGCCCGTATATTCCACCATATATCGGCGAAATACTTTTTAGTAAAATGGGCATAACTTTTTGTACAGATGTCCGTTTGACCTCCATAATATACCGTTGGAAAGGTATTTCAAATATCTACAACTTTCAAGAAGGAAATTTTCCCAAATTCCTTACAGATTTTTCCGTATACTCATTTTAATTGAGACGTGGTGCAAACTCACTTGAAAACACGCTCCGTAGGGTAGCTTCCGACTTTCCTTTGCTCAAGGACTCTTCTCATGTCTTGATTGGGTTTCAAACACCATTTATACACTACTCAAATTGGGTTCATTATACCCCTGTCTTATGAGTCAAATCTTAGCCCGAATGCACGAGGTGTTACAATATCTCCCCCTTGGGATCATTCGTCCTCGAATGATGGGTCATGGTCAAGAATATGGCTGGACATGGCTTGAATACATGAACATGAAAGAAACATGACATAAAACATAAGAGCTTGACATAATTACATGGGAACATGGTCATGGATCATGAGAACTGAATACGTGATTACATGGAAACATGTACATGGGGAACATGAAACTGAGTAGCACCTACATGAATGAGAATCATGAAACATTTGTCCTCGATTTATGACTAGTGGTTAAGAATCGCTATTAACTCTGGAATCTACAAAATTTATAGCAGGACTTCCTTCATAATTCAAACCCTTACGACATTTCTCAAATGCTTGCCAGCTAACTAAAGTACCAACACGCAACTCACACGGCATCTTAATACGCATGATGTGACATAACGTGATTACTAAATCTTGAATGTAGCTAACATAAATATTAAGCTAGCTTGAACACACGGATATTGGCTGAATGACTACATGATTACTATACATGTGGTTTGGAAGAAAATCCGTAGGCACGAATGACATGAGTATTGGAAATAGGCACGAACATGACATGATTACCTGGGCGTGAGACGCATGACGTGGGACATAAATACATGAAGACTAGATGACATGAATACATGAGTGCTAAACTGTCATGAGATACGAATACGTGTAAAAATGGATATCGTAACATGGGATCTGAATGTCGAAAACATGATTGTTACAACATGAGGGTTGAATACTAATTAGCGCGGGTAGGATTTGGATACTTAGGGACTTAATTATAGACGTTCATATGTCACCATGGTAATATGAGATAAGAGTATGACTCAGGCTTTGAATGTAAGCGCAACTCGGTGTGAATGCGACAGACTTGAGTCATATAACAAGAATATGATCCTAACATAGGTATTCATAAATCTCTAGCATAGGCATGACATGAATACGTCAAATCTGAGTAGAATACTCCTGAGATAAGTACCACAGGGTACATGAAAAGATATCTATTTGAATATAGGAATGCACCTTACTTCTGATTATCTTGTTAGCTATTAATCATGATTATGAATACCTTAGCTCATCTTGCTCATTCTCGTGAGCGAATTACGGAAGGACGAGAGAAAAGGAATTATTGGTACTATTCACATGAGATACTTTGCTTTAGAGAACAGACGTGACATGGTGCATTGTACATGGAGGACGTAACGTGGAACATGCGTACATGGGAACGTGATTCATATGGCATGAAACGTGAATAGCATGACATGGGGCATGGGACCATGAGCAACCTGATACATTATAGATGCATATCGTGGCATCTGGACCTGATTTCATGAGTATTGAGCTAATAATAAGACATAAGTGTGATTTGCGTGGGGTACAATTGTAGGCTCACTCTTAGGTCAGAGACATAAGGCATGGATAAAATATTACCTTTAGAATTTAGATATACCGAAAGAATAGGACATGGTTCAACATAGCTTACTCTTATCACCGTGAGTAAACGCCCTTGTTATAAATAAGGCTCATGAAAGAATGGATTATAGGCATGTATAATTCATTCCTCGAGCATCTAAGACATGGGTAGAAAGTCACTTTGAACATAAAAATGGCATAGGTACTTCGGAAAAGATAAGGGCATCCTTTGTGCCAAGCTACAAGATGGTTTAAAACATTAGCCAAAGAAACATAAGCACGAATTACATAGAATCATAGGTAGGACATCCATCTTGGTTCACCTTCATTATTATCTAACAAAATCATTGTTACGATACCGCTATAAGTGGGATGCATAGCGAAATGGATTGGGGCACGAGTATGTGGTAACATGGAGAACATAATCATAGGAGTCAAGATCATCATCAGATTTGAAAAGCACTTAGATGCTAGAACATGAACATGAGTATAAAAGCATGATAGATACGTGAGACCTGAATGCGTTTTTTTTTTTTTTAAGACATGAGCACACCTGATGTGCGAAACATGAAAGGACATTCCCTTGCATAGCTTACTATCGTATGAAGTCTTAATTCTTGTATCTTAAATGTGGAGTGTAAATCTCTAACATGGGCATGATATGGGTACGAAAGGCACGAGTAGAGTACGTCTGGGCATTAGTACCACATAGTACATGAATTAGTCTGGAATTGAAACCGTTATACCCTTAAAACCTGCTATTCGATCTAGAACTTTATCTCATAACATAATTACCTAGTACTTGATCTCAACGGGCATGACAAAAATCGCATTCTACGCACCTTATCTTGGCTACATGAAATTGTGATCCTCTGACATAATCTCCTTAACACCTATCAACTTACAAAACACATAATCTATATCGGCACCTTATCGCACGATCTCCCCCTTAGTTCAAAAGCTGACGTTTAAAGCCTGTGGATCTCTCGAGTTAGCGATAAGTGGTCATCTAATGGTTCTGCTAATTTCCTCTAAAATACTGACGACTCATTTCTTCTGCTTACTTCAAGCAAGTCTTACTTACTGCGAAAACTGGATTACTTAAATGAACGGGTTTCTAATGTACATAACTAGCATACTAGCTTTGTCAGTCTTGGGGAAAACTCTTTTCTGATAACTCTTAAAGGCTCTTCTTCTGTAGCTTGCTCTCTTACTGCTTAGATGGTTTTCTTCTTTCACCAATTTCTATACCTCAAATTTAACTTAAACCCTTTGGGTTCTAATACGCCTTCGGTGTATTCATATAGTTATCCACTTAGTAGTGCTAACTTGACTAAGTAACTCAAATCGTACTTCTACTAACTCTCTTTGAAAATTTCTAATTCCTTGTATCTATTCAAACTTACTCACTATGCTTCGTTAACCACTTGCTAGCATCATATTCTCTAATTCTTCTCTAGTACTAAAGTGAAGCATAAGGTTATTTCTAACTTTTCCTCCTTATCCGACTCTATTCCGGGGTTGTATACTATCTTTCTGAACTATAGACATGGATCACACTTAGGGAAATTTCATTTGTCTCAAACAAGGAATTGGAACAACTAACCCCAAACTCCCTATACACTTTCAAAATTATATCATACTATTGTAACAACTAACTCCAAACTCCCTATACACTTTCAGGGATAAATACTTAATCACATAACCTAAGAGGGAATTGTCATATCTTTTATCTCATAGTAATATCTACTTCTTGTAGTAACTTACTAACGTCATACTCTCTAGGTCTGATCTGAATAAGCTTAAATAATTTAAAACTAACCCTACAAAAAAATTCAATATCGTCTGCTCATGATTTTCTTATTGCATCAGTCCCTTCCTAGTTATGTACATAGATAATATGGCAAAAATATATATATATTTTAAAAAAGTCGAGACTTTCTAGTATTACAGGTGGTTGGCTCTTAGGCTATTTCCTGCTCAAAACTATCGTGGAAGTTTATGCCTGCTGTGGTTAACTTCATAACATATTACCTCGTGGGATCTTAAATCTGAACCATCATCCTTATATTATAGCTCTATGGTCAAAGAGTCCAATTAAACTTATTCTATAGGGTATATAACCTACGTGTACTACCATATCGAAACTTGCCTTTCAAATGGTACTATCACCTGATAAACACACCATGCACTATTTAGCAAGTCTTGAGCCTCGAATTTCCTTCTCGCCACTTACGCATTCGATACGTTCAGAATTCGATGGAAAAAGAATGCTACTTACTGCTCTAAGCTTCCTGGCACGAGTTAGAATAATTCCTGATTACTCCATTTGAAAGCAACACATTGATAATGATTAGATTTACATCTCCTCATCCATTGAGACGAGGCGTATTCGGTAGAATGAGAAACAACACACGACTCTGAGTGATTTCTGAGAACATAGCTTTATGCACGATCTAGAGTTGAAAGAAGTGAGATAATCTTAAATGTCTTGGTGGTCAACTGTTTATATGTGTGGGCGCCACACACATATAAAAGTGACCCCACTGGACACGGTTTCATAGACTCCCTAAGACACTTGAACCTAGGGCTCTGATACCAAGCTTTGTCACGCCCGAACCATGGCACAGGCGAAACACGGCACTCGGTGCCTTCTTATGTGACTGAGCGAACCACATGGCTTGCTGAATCATCATGAGGCATAACATGAGTGGAATATAATGTGAATGCATGATGAGCCTTTACAAAAATGCAATAAGTCATAATACTTAATCAAAATACTTGTTTAAACATAAGTGCGAAAATAACATGAATGAGCCAAAATGGCTATACGACTCCCAAAGTGTGACATGACATAACTGACTTGTCTAGTCTATGAAACCTCTAACATAAGTCTGAACATGAAAAACATACTCGGCTTGGACAAGGCCCCCGGATACCTTAGATGCATAGCTAATCATTAAATAAAGAGTTGACTAAACCCCGAATGAGATGGGGCTCACCAATAAGTTAATACGAATGTTGTCCCACGAGCGGATGTGTCGTCCGTAAATCGAGTACACTGCGTCGTGAAATGCGAGGCCCCGGCAAATAAAGGGGACGTCGGCACATTGAATGTACCGGTATGTAAAGCAACCGAAGAAATAACATGGGACATGATATAACATGATATAAGAACGAAAACATGAGCATAAGCATGAATACATATAAGTATAATATAAGAAAAATTGTTATACGTAGGGAGTGCAATAACTTGTAACCGATCCATGGTTTGGTGCTTGCGTCCCCTACTACGGAAACACTCAACCTTGCCCGGGGAACATGAGATTTAATAATATGAAAGGATCCGGTCATTATGAGAATCATCCGGAACATGAGTGGATTAATCCTCATCCTACGGTGGCAACGTAGTTTCAAAGCCTATCTCGGTAAGCCCTCCTCGGTAATTAAAGCAACTCCCAAAAACATGAACATGTAAAATAGTGGCACTTGCTGCCCATGGTATATCATGAAACATAACTTGCTTGTACATATTTTTCATGAATCGTAACTTGATATCATGGTTTTCATGAATCATAACTTGCTTGCATGAACTTGTAAAACATGTATAGTATTTTCTTGAAAATAACATAATATATCATAAACTAGCATGCATGAACCCATGGAATGGGATATATGGGTTTTTCATAGATTACGGACAGATTCTTAATAATCATAAAGAAATATTAAGAACTCAATGATGGAATTATAACAATTCATACATAATATAATCATGGACATGGACCTAGGGTTATCGTGAGCATGGTATAGAAACCCTAGTTTTCGTAAAGAATAATAATTTATGGATTATGAGGCGTGGGGAAGAACAATGATGTCCCACACGTAGATGGTAACTCTACATACCTGGTAATGCTCCGAACTTGAATTAAATACTTTAACTTTGAAGAAGATTTCCAAAATCTTGAATTCTTGAACCTTGAGATGGGTTTTCTTGAAAACCCTAGGTTAGGAATGATGATTTCTTGTTTAGATTACAAGGATATATATTAAAATTGACTTGGAATGATTAGAGTAGGCTTACCTTGGTGTTCTTGATAATGGGAGAGAATAGAAGGTCGTTCTAGGGCTTGGGGGTATGAAGAATGAAGTGAAAAAGCTTTAAAACGAAGTTTTATAATTGTCATTTTCGGACCCATTTTACGCCTATTTTACGTCCCGTAAAGGTTTTACGGACCGTATGTCTCACCGTAAATCAATTACGGTGATTTGGGCTTTACGGACCAATTTTTCGGTCTGAATATACGGCCCGTATAATTTTCACGGCCCGTATATTCCACCGTATATCGGCAGAACACTATTTTAGTAAAATGGGCATAACATTTTGTACAGATGTCTATTTGACCCCCATAATATACCATTGGAAAGGATTTCAAAGATCTACAACTTTCAAGAAGAAAATTTTCCCAAATTCCTTACAGATTTTTCCGTATACTCATTTTAATTGAGACGTGGTGCAAACTCACTTGAAAACACGCTCCGTAGGGTAACTTCCGACTTTCCTTTGCTCAAGGACTCTTCTCATGTCTTGATTGGGTTTCAAACACCATTTATACACTACTCAAATTGGGTTCATTATACCCCCGTCTTATGAGTCAAATCTTAGCCCGAATGCACGAGGTGTTACAAACCTATGTTTAATAAATTCACTTAGGAATAAGAGGAATTTACTTGGGACACATTAACAGTTCTTCATATCAAATCTTTTATATTTGACAAAATCATAACGAGAGATACTTCCTAATTATTGGGAATATCAGGGAGTCAATTAGAGGTTAAGTGCATTCGTACAACAACCCATTAGAATTATATCAAGATCAATACCCATAGTATTATACTTTATCTAAGGGGGACACAACCTTAGTTTTCTTTTAGACCGAAAGTAAGTACTCAACTACCTTAGTAACCTTTTCACACCCTATTCCCTGTGGGATTCGACCCCAACCTAGTTGGGTTACTATATTGATAACGTCCGCTTTACGCTATGTATTAGGTGTAATTTGAGCATATCAAATTTTGGCACCATTGCCGGGGAATACAGTTTGAAATTACTAAATAGTGTGTGCTTTACTTCAAATCTTTTTCTATTATGGCTGGAAGAGGAGGACGTGGAGGAGCTGGTGGTAGGGGTGCACAAGTAGCGCCCCCAGCACAAGAACCTGAAGAGAAGAATGTATTTGTGGATTATATGAAAGAGGTGGAATGTGCATCTGCTATTGTTCCACCTAGGGTTAATGTCGCTAGTTGCAAGATCGATGTTACTATCAACCAACTGCTCAAACTTGAGGGATATTTTTGAAACTCTACCGATGATGACCCTCATCGACACTTGAAGAATTTCGTTTGTGTGTGTTCGAAACATACCCAGAATGTTGTTACTCCTGATGCAATTCGGTTAATAGTGTTCAAATACACTTTAGCCAGCGAAGCAAGAGATTGGTTTGAGAAGTTGTCTCATAACACTATTCATATGCGGGGTAAGCTAGTGAATGTCTTTCACAAGAAAGTGGTTCCCTCCATGCAAAAAAGCTAAAATCCGTGATAAAATCTATGAGTTCAAGTAGCTTCCGGGGGAGCAATTATATGAGGCTTGGGAGAGGTTCAAGACTATTTGCAGCGGTCTCTAAATCATGATTTTCCAGAGCCTATATTGATGGATAAGCTCTAGACAGGGTTAGATCCTCTGGCACAAGCAGTGGCAAATAATGCAGTTGGTGGGTGTTTCTTGGACAAGACATGTGCCCAAATCACTCAATTGCATGATAAATTGACTACTCATAATCAAGCATAGCATTTGTTTGGTTCTAATGGCGTGGCGTAAAGGGCTTCGATGGTAATGTGAAAGAAAACCAAGAGACAAACTCTAGCCCAGCTTGCAACAAATATTTCTTTACTGACAAAGAGTTTGATGAAAGAGAGACTAAGAAAGTAAATGCAGTTGAATATGTGCAGACTATGCCGAAAGGGATGTACCATGCTCCTGAGGGTTCATATCAAGAGAGACCTCCTATGCAGTATAAGATGCTAATTATGTGAATAACTCTCAACGGCATTACCATAGGTTGAACTACCAAAAAGGTTACCAGAATCTGAATTAGAACCAATGGAGACCTCAACAGGGGCAAGGTAACTACAATAACAATTATGGTGGTTCGAACCAAGGAAACTACAACAATAGCAATAATTTCGAAAAAAGGAGTTCCAATCTCTATGTTCCACCAAAGGGTCAATCGAATAAGTTGGAGATCATACTTGAGAGGGTGCTAGCCAACCAAGAGAAGTCCGATAAAACTTTGAAAGGGTTGACCAAAACTGTGGGTTCTCACACTGCCTTTATCCAAAATCTTGAGTCACAGATGAGACATATTTTGAGAGAGCAACACCTCCACAAAGGGGAGGGCTCCCGAGTGACACAATTACAAATCCCAACAGTGGTAGAGGTAATGATATTGAGAGGTGCACTGCTATTAGCACCCGAAGAGGGAAACTACTTCAAGCTGTGGGTACAAAAGCAGCTAAAAACGGGCCTACATAAGAAGCAGAGACACAGGTGCCATATGAGATACCACATGAAAATGAGAAAGTGCAAGAGGAAATTTTGAATATGGTTGAAGTTGATCCTGTGACAAATTTTCCAAAGGCCCAAGATGTGAGCAGTGACAAATGGAAAGATAAGGTTACCGGGGAACTCAGACCCTTAATTCAATTGATAAAATTTTCACTTCCCTTTCCTTAGAGGTTAGTGAAGAAGACTGAGGATGCTAAGTGTCGGCATTTCTATGAACAACTGAAGCAGCTATCGATGAATTTTTCATTTCTTGATGCCTTCAAAGAGATGCCGGGTTTTGCAAAGTATTTAAAGGATATATTGACGAAGAAGAGGCCGGTCAAGCATGGCACATTGAGTGTGAATCACCATGTTAATATCTACGACCAGGGTTCAGAAGAAGGAGGATCCATGGCCTTTTACTATTCCATATTGGCCATCGTGATTTTGTTCATGATCTTTGTGATAATAGGGCTAGCATCAACCTAATGCCACTTGCTATCTATAAGAAATCAGGGTTGGGAATGCCTAAACCTACTAGAATGCAACTGCAGATGGCTGATAGATCCATCAAGAGGCCAGTTGGGGTTGTTGATAACGTACTTGTTCAGGTTGGTGAATTTCTTCTACTGGCAGATTTCGTGATTCTTGATTGTGCTTTTGATTGAGATATTCCTATTATTCTGGGGAGACCTTTTCTTGCCACTGGAAGGGCTCTTATGGATTTAGAGAGAAACAAGATCAAATTTCGTGTTAATGACGAAGTGGCAACCTTTCAGGCAGTAAGGGAATGAAATTACCGAGTGCTTATTAAAGCATTTCGATTATTGATGCTATAGATGTGGTAGACGAGACTGTTGAATTCAAAAGAAGAGTTCCTTGGGGAGACATTTGCGGCTATCCTATTCAATATTGATGCAGATGATATGGAGGGGTATGTAGAGACTGTAAATTCACAAGCGAATTTACAATCTCTACATAAACCTCCACATCCTTCAAGCAAATTTACAGTCTCTACATACCCCTCCATATCATCTGTATCAAAATTGACTAGGATAGCCGCTAATGTCTCCCCAAGGCACTCTTCTTCAATCTTGGATTCAACAACCTAGTCTACCACATCTATAACATCAATAACCGAAATGCTTTCGTAAGCACTTGGTAGTTTCATTCCCTTGCTGGCCTGAAAGGTCACCTCTTCATCGTTAACACAAAATTTGATCTCGTTCCTTTCTAAATCCATAAGATCCTTTCTAGTGTCAAGGAAATGTCTCCCCAAAATAATAGGAATATCTCGATCAATAGCACAATCAAGAATCACAAAATATGCTACTAGAAGGAATTCGCCAATTCGAACAAGCACGTCATCAACAACCCCAACTAGCCTCTTGATGGATCTATCAGCCATCTGCAGTCGCATTCTAGTAGGTCTAGGCATTTCCAACCCCAATTTCTTTTAGCTAACAAGCGGCATTAGGTTAATGCTGGCCCTATTATCACTGAGAGCACAAGCAAAATCATGATGGCCAAGAGCATGGAATAGTAAAAGTCCCTGGATCCTCCTTCTTCTGAACCCTGGTTGTAGTTATTAACAGGGGGAGTCACACTCAATGTTTCATGCTTGACAGGCCTCGTCTTCGTCAATAGATCCTTTAAATACTTTGCAAAACCCGGCAACTCTTGGAGGCATCAAGAAAGAGAATATTCATCGATAGCTGCTTCAGTTGATCATAGAAATGCTAACACTTAGCATCCTCAATCTTCTTCACTAACCTCTAAGTCAAGGAAGGTGAAGATTTTATCAATTGAGTCAAAAGCCTGAGTGCCCAGATAACCTTACCTTTCCCTTTGTCACTGCTCACGTCTTGGGCCTTTGGAACATTTGGCATAGGATCAATTTCAACCATATTTAGAATTTCTTCTTGCACTTCCTCAATTTCACATGGTACCTTAGATGGAACCTCTATCTCTGCTTCTTCTGTAGGCCCCTTTTCAGCTGCTTTTGTACCCATAGCTTGAAGTAGTTTCCCACTTCGGGTGCTAATGGCAGCACACTTTTCAATATGATTACCTCCACTACTCGTGGGATTTAGAATTGTGTCACTCGGGAGGCCTTCCCATTGTGGAGGGTGTTGCTCTCTTGAAATATCTCTCATATGTGACTCAAGCTTTTGGATGGAGGCAGTGTGAGAACCCACAGTTTCTATCAACCCTTCCAAAATTTTGTCGGACTTCTATTGGATGGCTAGCACCCTCTCAAGCATGCTCTCCAGCTTAGAACCTCCTTGCTCATTCGATTGACCCTTTGGTGGAACATAGGGATTGGAACTCCTATTTCTGAAATTATTGTTGTTGTCGTAGTTCCGTTGGTTCGAAACACCATAATTGTTGTTATAGTTACCTTGCCCCTCTTGAGGTCTCCACTGGTTCTAATTCTGATTCTGATAACCTCCTTAGTAGTTCTGCCATTAATAACCCCCTTGAGAGTCATTCACATAATTAGCATCTTCATACTGCATAGGAGGCCCCTGTCGATACGGACCCTCAGGAACTTGGTACATCCCTTTCAAAGATAGTCTGCACATCTTCAATTGTATTTTTTTCTTAGTCTCTCTTTCATCATACCTCTTCATCAACAAAGAAATATTTTTTGCAAGTTAGGCTAGAGTTTGTTGTGTCTCTTGGTTTTCTTTCGCAATATTATGGATCATCGAAGCCCTTTATGCCATGTCATTAGCACCACCCGAATGCCATGCTTGATTATGAGTAGTCAATTTATCAAGCAATTGAGCGATTCGGGCATATGTCTTGTCCATGAAACACCCACCAGTTTCATTATTCGCCACTACTTGTGTCAAAAGATCTAACCTTGTATAGAACTTCTACATCAATATAGGCTCTAGAAAACCATGATTTGGAGACCACTGCAAATACTCTTTGAGCGTCTCCCAAGCCTCATATAATTGCTCCCCCGGAAGCTACTTGAACTCTATAGATTTTATCACAGATTTCAGCTTTCTTGCTCATAGGGAACCACTTCTTAAGAAACACATTCACCAACTCACCCCTCATATGAATAGTATTGTGGGGAAACTTCTCAAACCAATCTCTTGCTTCGCCGGCTAAAGAGTATTTGAAAACTCTTAACCGAATTGCATTAGGAGTAACAACATTCTGGGTATGCGTCGAACACACACTAACAAAATTCTTCAAGTGTCGATGAGGGTCATCATCGATAGAGTTGCGAAAATATCCCTCAAGTTTGAGCAGTTGGTAAATAGTAGCATTGATCTTCCAACTAGCGGCATTAACCCTAGGTGGAACAATAGCATATGTATATTCCACCTCTTACATATAATCCGCAAGTATATTTTCCTCTTTCAAAGTTCCGTGCCGGGGGGCGCTACTTGTACACCCCTACCACCAGCTTCTCCACATCCTCCTTTTCCAGCCATAATCACCTGGTTCACAGAAAACAAAAAAAAAAAAGGTGATGGAATAGAAAAAGACTTGAAGTAAAGCACACACTATTTAGTAATTTCAAACCTTATTCCCCGGCAACGGCGCCAAAATTCGATACGCTCAAATTACACCTAATAAATGGCGCAAAACTAACATTGTCAAATATAGTAACCCAACTAGGTTGGGGTCGAATCCCACAGGGAATAGGGTGTGAAAAGGTTACTAAGGTAGCTGAGTACTTACTTGCAGTCTAATTTCATACTCCGGTGAGTTTGTAACAGATTGTTTTGTTTACTAACTATTTTGCTTTGATTGAAATTAATGGGATTAAAGAAACCAAGGTTGTGTTCCCCTTAGATGAAGTGTAATGCTATGGGTATTGTTCTTTATATAATTCTAATGGATTGTTTTACGAATGCACTTAACCTCTAATTGACTCCCTAATATTTTCCAATAATTAGGAAGTATCTCTCTTTATGATTTTCCCAAATAAAAAAGAGTTGATATGAAGAACACTTAATGTGTGCCAAGTAAATTCCTCTCATTCCTAAGTGAATTTGCCCCAAGTTCTTGTTACTTGTTCTTACCAAACCCTAACTTATTTTTCTAGATAAAGCAAGGTTTATGGCTTTTGAGATATTGTTTGCAACCATCAACTAACATTGAAGAATAAAGAATAAGTAAACCCTAACAACCCATTATGCATATATCAATCTCAATTACCCAATCACATACCACCCATCATTGAGTTCACAACCTTAGTATTAAATTTAGCTACTCATATTGAAGAATAAAGAACAAAAAATTTGAGAAGTCATTAATTCTTACTATTGAATAAAGAAGATGAAAAGTAATTGTCTTGTTCACCAAAAGCTCCAAAAACAATAAACAATTCAATGCTAAGAAGTAAAGTAATAATATTTGAACAAGACAATGAGTAAATGAATGCATTTAGATACAGTGCAATGCAATGGTGTCACGACCCGAGCTACGAGCCATGACGGGTATCCGGGGCTAATCACCGAACACCACTCATTCTGTTGCTTACCTGCTCTCATTCATAATATATACATATATATGCTCGTGATTATAGAAAACCATTAACATTCGAAACATATTTACTTTTATAAACATAAGCCCCTCGGCCATCAAAATAATAATATATACATATATATACAGGCATATACGTGAAGACTGTGAGGCCATACTACCCACATAATCGCGTATCTACGAGCGTCTACTAGAGTACTAGACATATGGATGGGACAGGATCTCGTCGTGCCCAAATCATGAATATATACATATATGTACCAAAAGAATAATCAATGGCACCTCCGGAAAATGGAGCGCTCTCAAATTAGCTACTAGCTCCTATGGATCTGCACCGTCTCCTTGCCTACCTGTGGGCATGAACACAGCGTCCAAAGAAAACGGACGTCAGCACGAACATTGTACTGAGTATATAAGGCATGAATGAAAGGAACATAATAGGAAAATCATAAGGCGTAGATGGAGACATAACTTTTGTATGGATTCATTTTATGCATATATCATACATAGTATAATATAGGGATCATCATAGCATATACATCATCATACCATACATGCATCATCATATCAATCATACATCATCATATCGTTAACCCGCGTCCGGGTAACCATCGTATGCAGCCCACTAGTGGTGTCATGCCCGGCCCTCTAGGCTCGGTGTAAACATAGAAGCCCGCCTTAGCGGTGACATGCTCGGCCATCTAAGCACGGTGTAATCATATGCAGCCCGCCGTAGCAGTGACACGCCCGGCCAATTAGGCTCGGTGGAATCACATCGTCATACATATCATACACTTGTCCTTATTAATCATCTCATAGTATACCATGGCTCTATCTCAATTTAATATCATTATACACTTATATCAAGACATACATTAGAACTTGAAAGCAATTATAGCTGTGTCGGTGTGATGTAAGGTCGTGGACCCCCGATTAGGTTATGGAGCATTCATAAGCATTCTGCCTCACCTTGAAGGAACAAACATAAGGTGAGTGTATACAATGATCAACATCACTAGATTATAAGTACCGTCGTATCATGGGCTATAGCTTCTTAGACTTAACTTATCATCATCATTATCATACTCATAACATATCTCTTATCTCATATGACTATTCATGAACATAGGCTCTTAGTCTTTCGGAATATAGGAATTTCATGAAGAAGGAAGAAAATCATACATAGGATTCATTCCTTAAGAAGAAGGGTTAAGCCTTACATACCTTTGTCGTTTAACTAGTCTATTGCTTGCTCGTTCTCCTTTAATGCTCACGTCATTACCTTCAAGAGAGTTCGTATCGATATTAGCTACACCATCGTAAGAACGTACTTCTTAAAGCTAAAGAAAATTGGGCAGCATTTCCTTTGTTTATATGACTTCCGCCACATTCCATATCAACTCCCAACATTCATAACATCAATCACAATATCATAACAACAATCGTCATTTATTTACATTAGTCGCATTTCACAATTTCACTCCAATTCCCCATAATCATGACCAAAGTCCATTATCACGTTCTTTCGCCTATAGTACTTATTCCATGTTCTAAATGTCATTTATAACGTATTTATAATCTCAGCATATCCGTTTTCATGATTCATTCCAACTACTACTCAATAATGACACTATTCACCCATTTATGACCCATTTTCTATACTCTTCTACAATTCAAGTGTTTCATCTTACTAATACTTCAAACAACATAGAAATATCATGAAACTCATCTTAGATGATGGAGGAATAATCCTTGAATGATAACACACCTCTTGCACCAAAACCCTATTTCACCTTTTCTTGGGATTTCTCAAGTTCGATGACTTTAGTGAGGTTTCATGCACTTGATTCACTTGATTTCTTGTTATTGATCTTTGATTTCCTTGGTTTTCTTATGGATGAAATATGTGGAAAGTTCTAGAGGTCTTGAGAGGTTGAAGGAGTGGGTGGAAATGAAATAAATGAAATTGGGATTGTATTTAAACAAACTTGAACATTTCGCCATTGGCTCGAGTTCCACGACTCTTCCACGGTCCGTGGAACAGGCTGGCCGTGGAACTGGTCGTGGTTCACGACCAGCCAGCCATCTTTTCTGGCCGGCAGTTCCACGGACCCATCCACGGTCCGTGGATCATGGCGCTGTCCGTGGAACATGGTCGGAACTCTGGCTTCCACCGAAGTTGTTCCCGTCGTCTTGTTCGATCTCCAATCCTTATGGAACCTTCTTAACACTCATTTATCACTTCATTAGAAATCTAAGGGACGTTATAACTCTTCTCCAAAACATCATTAAAACACTATTAACTTGATGCTCGTAATTTGCTCGACACACGACTTATAACTCGCTTTCCTTAACAACTTTCTTTCCTTAACTCGAATGTCTTTGGAAATCTTACTTAGGACCATAAAATACTATTTCTTACTTATCCAAACCTCGTATACATCGTGCCCTTCGTTAGTCTATTCACCGTATGCTAACGGGGATTTTCCTAGGTGTAACATTCTTCCCCCCTTTTAGAACATTTGTCCTCAAATGTTAAGTCATTAGGATTTCTAGAAAGATTTTACCAGAGTTTCTCCTGTAATAGGGCACTACCATCCTGTCACAACAAACCATAATATCATTGCCTCACAGGGCCACAACACAATAGTAATATAAATTGGTCACACACGACCCATATGCATAAAAGAAAGTATACATACCTTACTATCTCGGTGTTTCATCATAGATCTCTTCCGGGGACTGAAATAAATGCGGATATGTGGATTTCATCTTCTCTTCCGCTTCCCAAGTCATCTCTTCTCGGTTGTCATTTTGCCATAAGACCTTGACTGAAGCCACTTCCTTATTCCGTAGTTTCCGTACTTGCCTGTCTAATATGGCAATAAGCACTTCTTCATAGGCTAGTTTTTCTGTGATCTGAACATCATCGACTGGCACTATTTTAGTGATCTCCAACACATTTTAAGGAGCATCGAGACATGGAATACCGGATGAACTAATTCAAGCTCTAAAGGCAAGTCCAATTCATAAGCTACTTGACTCCACCTTGGATAATCTTATGTGGTCCAACGTGTCGAGGACTTAACTTCCCTTTTCTTACCAAACCTCATCACTCCCTTTCATTGGTGATACCTTTCAAGAACACCCAATCATCAACTGAAATTTAAGTCTCATCGGCGGTTATCCGCATAAGACTTTTGGCGACTTTGAGTCAAGGCTAGCCGATCTCGGATCACTTTGACTTTCTCTACAAACTTTGTCGAATCAAATTTCGGGCCTATTAATTGCACTTCTCCGACTTCAAACCATCCAATCGGAGATCTGCACTTCCTTCCATATAACGCTTCATACAGAGCCATTTGGATACTGGAATGATAGCTATTGTTGTAAGCAAATTCGATTCGGGGTAAGTGGTCGTCCCAACTACCACCAAAATCTAAAAACACACGCCCTTAGCATATCCTCCAAAGTCCGAATGGCACGGTTTGTCCATCATTATGGATGAAATGCCGTACTAAGCCTTACTTGAGTACCTAGACCTTCTTGGAAGGATCTCCGTAACTTGGCCGTAAATCGTGCCCCCGTATCCGTAATAACGGATATCGGAATACCCGCGAAGTCTCACAATCTCCTTAAGATACAATCTTGCATAATCTTCGTCGAGTATATAGTTCTCGACCGGAAGAAAATGAGGCCGTTTTCGTCAACCTATCCACAATCACCCATATAGAATCATACTTGCCTCGGGAACGAGGTAATCCTACAATGAAGTCCATATTGATCACTTCTCATTTTCATGTAGGAATTTCCATTGCTTGCAAAAATCCCCCTGGCTTTTGGTGTTCTATCTTCACTTGCTGGCAATTTGGACATTATGCTACAAATTCTGCTATGTCTCTTTTCATGCCATCCCACCAATATATCAACTTAAGATCATGATACATCTTGTCGCTCCCGGGATGAATGTAATACCGAGGAGTTAACAGCTTCCTCTAAGATTTTCGGCGGCGTACCCCGCAACGTTCGGGAACACATAACCCGCTTCTCGGTACTTGAGAACTCCTTCTATGGAAATTTCAAATGGAGACTTTTGCATGACATATACCTCTATAATGAGTTAATTGAGGATCTTTATATCGTCGTCTTTTACCTCCATGTTCAAGGACGAAACTCAGATTATTACTAACTCCGCATCGCTCGAATCAATTAGACGTACTCCAAGATTAGTTACCGTGGAGTTCGGGTCTCATTTTTTCTTTTTCCGAGGGCACTTCACATAAGCTACCCATTGATTGGCGAATAAGCGCATCCGCTACTACATTTGCTTTGTCGGGGTGGTATAAAATATTCACATCATAATCTTTTAATAATTCTAACCAACGCCTTTGTCACAGATTCAACTCCTTTTGTTTGAAAATGTATTGGAGACTCTTGTGGTCTGTATAGATATCAACATGCACACCATACATGTTATAGCCCGTATTTCGTACGTCTAGATATTGCGAGACAATGGTGAGAAAATTAAGGACAAGATCGTGTTCTAAAACAATTTTAGTGTTGGAGTTGTTGGGAATATTATTTATGAATATGGGTACTGTGAAAATATCGAGAAAGGCTAAGGGTAAAAAGAGGAATTCACAAAAATGGTTTATGGAAATACCGTGGAAGACTAGTAGAACGGTAATTTCACAAAAGTCTTAAAAATTTCTATGCTGGTTTAATGGTGTGCCACATTTTTTTTATTAAATGGGGGCTAATTGTAACGCGAGAATGACATGGACTGTAACTTTTGTCAAGAAGACACTTTGTTTTCTTTGAAATAATTTGAGAAAATTCAAGAAAATAAAAGAAAAATCTAGAAAAGAAAAGGGTGGAGGGGGGGCATGTGCCCCTCACATGACCATAAGTGTTATATATATATGTGGTCATCTTTTAATTTAATAGAGTGGAAGAGAAATTGAGAGCAAACACAAAAAAAAGAAGATGAAGAGAGGAACATAAGAGCCCGGCCATGGCTCTCAAAATTGAGCCATGGGAAATTGACCAAGGAAAATTATTTTCTCCTAGTTTTTCCACTAAGTGGAAGGTCCTTAACAACATGGAGTGATTGTTGTGGCAAGCAAACCATTCAACCTTTACAATTCTCAACTCAAGTCATGTTGAAGAACCATGGAAAAAGGTGAGAATTCATCCTTCTTTTATATGTTATGGATGATTATACGTTGTAGTGTATGGAATGGATGAAAATTATAAAACTATCTATGTTGCGGTGGCCGTGTAGTAGTGTGCATGTCGCATATATTGAATTGTGACGGGATGGTAAGCAAATTTATGGTAGATGGTCGGGTTGTGTTGTATAGAAAGGAATGAAGAATTCATGAGATTATGCATGTAGTTGTGGTGGCCGAACGGGGTAGTAATATAGAGGTGATGAATTAATTTTATGAAGTATGTTGCTTGTTAGTATGATGTTAAGAAATAAATGAAATAAATGAGAATATGTGTATTGCATGTTGGCCGAACATATGTGTGGTGTAGAAGAAATGAAACGATTCTATTTAGGTGCTTCGATTTCAGCAGGTTGCTGTTGGTGCAAAGGATGGATGAAAATACATGAAAAGATGTAGGAAGAGATTATGGCCTGATAATAGGTGTTTTGGTAAGTTAATGTAAATCGTGCGCTATTGACGCTTTAGTTGTCGTCATGAATCATGTAACGTAGAAATCTAAGATGTCGGGTTAAGCGATAAATGATAATAAAATATATGGTTGTTGTTGAAGTTGAAGGTTCCGGATGAAGTAGTATATCGATCAAGTTGTTGGAACAATATGTGAATTGAATTGAATGGAATCGGATATCAAGTGTTGTTGCTAGAATAATTGTTGGTATTGTCGATAGTTTGGTCGGGCTGAATTCCGATTGTTGTTGATTAAAAGTAAGCGTTTGTTAGATTTCGGGTGGTATATTTATTAGGGAGGTGGTTGCCGAAATTCGCCAATATAATATGTTGAATGCGCGAGGTTAAGGCAAGTACGTGATAAGAGACTCGATGAACGGATGAATTTCGTACGCATGTAGTAATTCATCAAGTTCGACTAACAAGCGTAGCTAGTAAGTGCTTGCGTGTGTATGTTAAGGCTAAACCCCTCTCTTTTCTATGGCATGAATCACATAAATGAAATATTATGAATGCTCCCACGACGTCCTTAATTTCAAAGAGAGATTATGAATTCAAAACATGATTTTTCTTCTTAAAAGTTTATAAATGTTTTCAAAAATATTCATTTTCTTCAAAATCCAAGTTGTACGTTTTTAATAGTTTTTATGACTAAAGCGATAACTACGATTTTATGACGATAAATGATGATACCCGATAGCGAGGAAATGTCTACATTTAATATGGCAAGAACGTGTTCTTACTATGGATATGATGACATGAAAATGTGAAGCTATTTCTTGATTTTTCTTAGTCCTATTTATGGTTAATGATTATTTCAAAGGTTCCAAGTATAAGAAACGACACCCCACGATCCTCGGTTTCTACGTTTTTCGCCGATGTTACTTTCCATTGATAGTCTCGCTTATAATTGTTCCTTCAAGGTGAGGCAAGGCGCCCATGGTTATTCCATAATGTAATCGGAGGTTTCCGACCTTACGTCACTCCGAATGGTATATAGCTTTTTGATTGGGCTCTCATGCATGCTTTATAAATGTTTTTTTTTTTTAAACACCGTGCTCTACGGGTCGGGGTCGCCACACCGCGCCGTCCAATGGGCGGCCGGGCAGCCACACCACCGTTAGCAAGGGGCCATACCCCGACGCGGGCTCATTACACCGTTCCTATATGGACGGGGCAAATATACACCGATCCTACGTGGTCGGCGCCTTACTTTCGATATTTACGTGATTTTTTTTAAAAGGCTAGTACGCATGGCATCCGCCCCTGCGGGCACTCGCATGATGTACTATTCCTCTATCCCATGGTCTCCGTTTCGTAAAAGCGTTACACCGGCACTGTATGGTCGGCGTAGTCCACCGCACCTATATGGTCGGCATTACACACCGCACTCCGTACGGCTATAAGCTACTTGCGTATCTACATAGTACTCCAAAAAGGTAAAGCCAACTTGTATAATATTTGTCATGGTAGACAAACAGAGATACAAAAGTTATACCACCCTCCCATGTTGTGTTTTATGTTCTCTATTATAATCTCGTGATATTATTCATGCCTTACATACTCGCACATTGCTCAGACGACCCCTCTTCTTCGGGTCGCGTTTCATGCCGCGTTGTGTACACCTGCATTTATCGACGCCGTTAGAGAAGATGTTCCAGCGAAGTTGCGTACCCATTTGTTCCGAGTGTCACAGTCGCCGAATGCTATGCCATGAAGTCTGTTTGAAGTTAGAGACTTGGCAAGTATACCGCAGTCGTGGGTTTCGGAGTCGGGCCGTAATATAATACAAGCCAGGTACGCTTACATGCTTGCATTTGGATGAAAAAAGCAATAAAAAGAATGTTTTAGTAATCGTATTGTATATACTTGACTTAGAGGTTCAAAAAAAATTTAAGCACATAGCAAAAGGTCGCGGTTCATTTCGCTCCCACATTGTTTGCCCATCACACTCCGATCAAGATTAGGGTGTGACAATACAAGTAATGTCTCCACATTTTTAATGCATAAATAATTGCAGCCAATTCGAGATCATGAGTTGGGTAGTTCTTTTCATTATTTCGCAGCTGTCTCGAAGCATAAGCAATGACTTTTCCGTGCTGCATCAATACACATCCTAACCCAACACCGGAGGCATCACAATACACAACATAGCCATCCGACCCTTCTAGAAGTGTTAAAACTGGAGCTGAGGTCAACCTGTCTTTCAACTCTTGGAAACTACGCTCATAAGCGTCATTCCACTGAAATTTAGCTAACTTCTGGGTTAGCTTTGTCAATGGGGCTGAAATAGATGAAAAGCCCTCTACAAATCTTCTATAATAACTCCGGCCAATCCCAGAAAATTCGAACTCTCGTAGGCGTCGTAGGCCTTGGCCAAGTCTTCATGCCTTCAATTTTCCAGTATCCACCTAATGCCATCATCTGAAATCACATGATCCAAGAATGTCACGCGTAGTTTAGCCAAAACTCGCACTTGAAAAAATTTTGCATACAATTCCCGAGTTCAAGAATTCCAAGAACAATACGTAAATGATCAAGATGTTCGATTCCGTGCGAGAGTATACCAATATCGTCAATGAATACTATTACAAATAGGTCCAAGAGAGGTTCAATACATTATCGAAATTCATAAACACCCGCCGGGCATTAGTTAGTTTAAACGACATCACTCGAAATTCGTAATGACCATATCTCGTTCGAAAGCTGTTTGGGAATATCTCCTTCTCCGACTCTCACTCGATGATAACCCGACCTCAAATCTATTTTGGAACCACTGCACCCCGTAGCCGATCAAATAAATCATCAATTCTCGAGAGATATTTGTTCTCGATCGTCACCTTATTCACCGCTCGTAATCAATGCACACATTCGTAGGGAGCCATCTTTCTTCTTACGAATAAATCGGGGCTCCCTACTGCGACGAACCGGCCTAATAAACCCCTTCTCAAGCAAATCTTCCACCGTGCCTTTAACTTCTTTCAATTCCGCCGGGAGCTATTCGATGAGAAATAGAAATGGGCTTGGTATCCGGCAACACATCAATAGCGAACTCAATTTCTTCTCGAGGGAAGGCCCGGGAGTTCATTCGGAAATACATCCGAGAATTCATTCACTACCGAAACGGATTGGAAAACCGGTGGCTTCGCTTCAAAGTGACGTAACCTCATTGTGATAAATATAGCCCTTAGCTATCATCTTTCTTGCCTTAAGGTAGGAAATAAACCTACCTCTTGGAGTTGCCGTATTAACCTTTCCATTCACAACCTGTTCTCCTTTAAAATTGGAATCGAACTAATTTCAATCGGCAATCAACATTAGCATAGCATGAGGCCAACCAATCCATACCTATAATCACATCGAAATCTAGCATTTCTAGCTCAACTAAATCAGCTGTAGTTTGGCGACCACATATCACAATCATACAATCTTTGTATACCTGCCTAGCTATCACGGGATCACCAACCGGAGTAGACACCTCGAAAGGTTTGATTGGCTCGGGTTTCACCCCAATATGATTAGCAACATATGGAATAATATAAGATAGAACCTGATTCATCAATGCATACACATCATAAGAATATACGGACAATGTACCGTAGACCACATCCGGGGAGTGACCCGGGATCCTCGTCGTCCGCCAAAGCGCATGTGCGAGGGCCGAGAAGACGAAAGTAGATGATCCCCCCTCGGCATCTCGCCCCCGCTGGAACCGGGGGTCCCCCCCGCCGGGGCGCACCGAAAAGTTAACCCGCCCGCCGATCCGTGGGCTGAATCCCGCCTTCACCATATCTCGAAGGACAATCATGCATCAAGTGTCCTGTCTGCCCACAAATATAACAAGCATCTGTGCCCTGGCGACATGGCCCTGAGTGCAATTTTCTACACTAGCTACATCGTGGAACTGGTGGTCTCTCCGGTTGTACCCCCCCAACCGAGAACCTGGCCCTCGAACTCTCCGTCCCGAACGAAAAGAGCGGTCAAATCTCCTACCCGTAAATCGGGAGGTGCAATCGGCCACCGACGGCCCGAGTGCCTAACGCGTCTACCTTGATCCCCCCTCTATAATCACCGCCCGCGCCCACAACTGGCCCTTTGCTTTGCCCCTATCAACATCACGATCACCCCTTCAAGGGAGGTTGTTGTCCTTCTAGATTTTGGGCATGGGCTTGAATGCGTGGAAATATTCATCCCATCTTGTAATGAAG
>NC_081350.1:54647521-54659287 GCF_029784015.1 Lycium ferocissimum | reverse complement strand
GGACGATGAGCCCCGTCTTTTTCCTTGGAGGCATGGGAAATTTTTTAAAAAACTTATTTCTTCCTTCCTTTCTGCTACTTCTTTTTTAAATTGGTATCTAGTCGTTTCCCAAGGGTTTTTAATTTTTTCTTCTTAATCACCCATAAGGTTTGGGGCACTCCCCCTTAAATTTTAGCGAAGGGTTTATTTTTAAAGTGTTATGGTATGGTACAGATGTTCCCTAATTGGGACGTGCCCAAGTTCGGTTTCTAGCTATGGCTTGAGGATTCGGGGGGGGATCGGGAAAACTAGTTTTTTGTGGGGTTTTTCGAAAAGGGGAAAAGGGTCGAGGGTCAAATACCCTCCTGTTTTGGGCTTTTGCCCCCAAGTCGCAAAAGTGCATTTATGGCTTAAAAAAAATTTTTGTTCAAAGGTGTTTGGTTGGGGAAAAGTTTCCCATCTCAAGGTATTAGAGGGTTTTGCGGGGCCCCCGGGTGTCCCAATGGCGGGGGTAAACTTTTAATAGTGGCAAGGTATTAGAGGTCGAAAGGGGGAAACAAGTGTAAGTTTGGTAAGGACCATCAAATTTGGCAAAAGGATAGGGGCCCTGAAATTGGGGAAGTTGAAATAAGGAGTAAGGGAAATTTTTTTGGGGAAAACCCTGAGAAGTAAGATTTCTTGGGTTTTTTGGGAAGAGTATTTTTTTTTTGGAATAGGGGGGCGTTTTAAAAAGAGTATTTGGATAGATCCTCTCCGTTTATTGGGAAGGAAAATTAGAAACCCAACGTTTTGTTAGGAAAGGTTCCAATTTGGTCGGCGTTTTCAATGGGGAAAAAGTTTTTGGGGTTTCCCGACGGGACTATTAAAAAGGGTTTGTGGGATCCCCCCGGGGAAATGTTTAAAACCCCCTAGATGGGGATATTAAGGGGTTATTTTGGCTGAAGACTTAAGATTTTTTTTGGGCCCTCGTCCTTTAAATGTTTTCCGGGGGTTTTGTGTTTAGAAATGGTAAGGATAGGGGTGGAATCAAGAGCTAGTTGATTAGAGTTATTTCCCATCATACATGGTAAATAGAAAAAAAGGGTTCTGTTAAAATTGATGTTTTTAATCCCTGGCCAATGGGAGCGGGGTGACTAGTAGATTTTAAGGTTTTGGGAAAGTGAAAATTTTTAGTACTAAGGACTTCGGGTTTTGACAAATTTTTGGGTTTTAAATTTGGGGAAAAGCTTTATTTTTTATTATGCAATTTTAATACTCCTTTAGCGGGGGCCTGGGGGTTTAAAGGACGAAAAAAGGGATAATCGGGAAGGTTGAGGTTTTTTGGTTTAAAAGGGGATGTTCGGGATAAATCAATGAGAGATTTTAAAAATTTCCCAAAGGGGAAGAACATTTTTAAATTTGGGGTTTGGCCCCTTTTGGGGGAGATACGTAAACATTAGTAAAAGTGAAGGTTTTCCTTTTGGATTTAAAAAGTAATGGGCCTTAGAGTTATGATTTAAAGGGGAATTTCGGGGTGTGGGTTTTTGTGGAGTTTACTATATTCGGGTTGCCCGCTATTTTCAAGACTTATAAGTATGCGGCATACTTTTGGGGGTTCGAGTAAGGTGGGATGATGGGGGTTGATGGGGCGGGGGGAAAAATTAAAGGGAAGGGAAAGTGGGAAAAGGAATAGTTGTTTAGAATCGATAAAATTAAGAGGCAATTTTCGGGATTACGGGGGGTTAGTCCCGGATTGGGTGTTGTTTTTTTTGCATTTAAAAGGGGGGATTTTTGAGTACCCCAAAGAAGGTCTACAAAAAGGCCCCCAATTGAAGAAGTTAAAAGGGGGTTTCCCATCATGGGCCGACTATTTGAGAAGCAAATTTAAGTTAAAAAATGTTAATTTTTAAATTGGAAGTGGTTTTTGGTCCCGGGGTTGGATAATTTCGTAACACTCTTAGGGATGAATTAGGGGGTTTAAGGGGGAAACAAATTTTGGGAAATTTTATTAAAAAAGGGTAGAGTTATATTTTCAAGATGGGGAAAGTTTTTTAGAAATGTATTATGTTCAATTAATATTAGGGGATGGGCCGGGTAAAACCCCCTTTTGGGATTTTAAAGGATTTGGGGAGAGTTCTAAGGTTTAGACCCAGAATAAGATTTGAATTTGGAATTGTTAGGGGCATATCGAGGTTTCACAATGGAAGATTAAATTTTTAAGGGTATTATAAAAAATGGGTTTTGCGTAAAAAAGTTGGGGGATGTATGATTTGCTATCGGGAAAAAGGTTGAGAAACAAAGAATAATCATAAAGTATAGTTTTTGGAAAAAAATTTAACAATTTGGATAGGACTCCTTTTGGAATCGGGGGTGAGGAAATGATTGATTATGGCGAGAAAAAGATTGGGAAGGGGGCGCCAGAGAATGGGATAGGAATGTGATTTTTTTGGGAAAAATTTGGAGTCAATTTGGTTACTATCGGGGTATTCTTTTGGCATTCACTGGGGGTTTCCGGATCATTCGATTAGATTTAGGGTTTTGGGGTTATTCCCAAAGGGACTTAGGGTTTTCCCTGGAAACCCCTTTTACATATTTGAGAGTTTTAGTTTCCGGGATTTAGGTATGAAAATTTTTATCAAGCTTTATTAGGGTTTGCGAGTGGCCCTTGGGATGAGCGCCATCGGACAGTTTAAATGGTTTCACGTCGGTATTTGGGAAATTTTTTTTAAAAAAAAGGTTATGGTTAAAAAGGGGTTTTTCGGGATGGGATGGTTTTAGGGATTTGGCTCGGGAGGTTTTCCCGGGGTATGTTTTTGTTTTGTGATTTGGGTTTGAAGGGCTAAACTCCCGAATTTCGGGTGTGAAGATGGGTTAAAGGAATTGATTAGGTTGCCCCAAAAAAAGAAGTATTTTTTTCCCAGAGTAAGTCTTTTTTTCCCCGGGTTTGGAAGGCAAGAAATCGGGGGCGAAAAACGATTTTTAAAGGGGTTAAAGGGGGGAAAAAACCAAAATTTTTTCCCATTCGGGGGGGGTCACGGGTTTGGTTCATATCTAAAGGTTTGTGTTTTTTGGGAAAGTTTGGGGGCCTTCGTTTCGTTTGGGGTAGGTTTTTTGAATGGGAAAAATTTCCCGGGCAAAAAAGTTCTTTTTTGGGGGGAAATTACTTTAAGAGAAAATCGAGTAGGAAAAGGGAAATTTGGGTTTTTTAGCTTAGTTAAAAGGGGTTTTTTGAAGATAAGAAAAGGGGAAAAAGGATTTTGGTGTATTTTGCGCCCGGGAAGGCCCGTGTTTTATATTAAAGATTTGGTTAAAAAAGGGTTTTCCCAAATTTTTCTTTTTTCTTCTTTCCCCGGCCCAATAATTTTTTTGTTTGGTATCCGTGTAACAACCAACGTTATAGTGTTTTGACCCTTCCTGGGCTTTCCCCAGCCCTAGGGGGCCTTTTTTCCCGGGCGAGGATGGGTGGCAGGGTTTCCCCCAATTAATGGCGATTTTTTATGACGACTTATGAGCATTAGAACCTTAAAGTGAAAAAGGTTGATCGAAAGTTGATTTTTTGGGAAACTTTCCCTTAATCAAATTCCGATTTTCCTTTGGGCCCGGAAATATAATTTATAACTTAGTCGAGTTTTTGGGTTCGGCCCCGAGGGGTTTGGGGGAAGGTTTAAGGTTTTGGTTGAAAAACTATTTTGGATTTTTTTTGGATTTTTAACCGGGTTTAAATTTTGGGTCGATTTTCCCCTTTTTGGATGTTTTAGAGTTCAAACTTTGGAAAGGATGATTGGGATTTTCCCAAATTTTTTATTCAATTTTTTTGGGAGGGTTTGGGGCTGATGTTTTTTTTTGATTTCAACTTTTTTTTTAAAAAAAAGGGCATCATATCGAGCAAACGACCTTTAATTTGTGTTTCGAATGAATCGTTAGATCCGTATCGTAATTTGGGAACTATAGCAACAAGAATCGTCGTGTTTAACCATCATATGAGAGAGATATGACCATTTTACTAAAATATTTCACTGTTGGTTTTCTGGTTTTTTTTTTTTTAAAAAAAAAAACTTCGTGATTGTGACACGTGGCGTCGCGATTGTAAACAAGGAAAATGCCTGGACAACGTATAAATCGACCAGTCCGAAATATTTAGTAATTTGAACATAATTTGAGTTCTAAAACTCTGTTTGAGGAGATTTTCGCTGCGTTGTTCTCGTCTCAACTAGGGAATAAGTATCTAACCTTTATTATGGTGTTTCCCCATGATTATTTTTGTTGGTTATCATTTTTATCCATGTTTGGTTGGGGAAAAGTGGGGTTTTAAACCCAAAAGTTGAAAAGCGGTAAACCATTGATTTAAGGATCAAGATGAAGGCTTTTTGAATGGATTTTCTAGATTTAGACTAACTAAACTATGGGTAAACAAATTTTGAAATAAATTTCTAGTTTTGCCCATGTGGGGTTACCTTTTTGGGTTCGTTTTGGGTTTCGATTAAATATGGCAATATGGTATCCTTAGATTCGTATTTAACGTGAATTCATATTTGATAGACGTTAATCGTTCGAGGTCCTTCCAAGAAATTCAAGGCTACTGGATTAGATCGGGTGTCGACACGAGGTTACGAGCTTCTTTGTTAAACTTCAATTGTGAAGCATATGTGAGCGATTATGAGGAGAAAACATGTAAGCCTTCGGTATGAAGTTGAGGATGATACTATTAGGTTAGTATTGTTGATTTGTGGGCTTGTTGCCTCTTTGTGATTTATTGACTTGGCCATGTGTGTGATATTGAATCCCACTTTGCCATATTGTGATTATGATACTATTGCTCACTTATTTCGCATTATCATGGATAAGAGGTGCGGCTCTACTGAGCATTGATATTTGATACTAGGCACGGCCGGATTGATACGATCTACTTCGATATTGTTATTTTGCATTGCATTCATCCTCATTTTCCCATACATTGATATTACCTAGTGTTTGGTGCCATAATACAAGGTGAAGAAAACATCCGCATTCTTTAGACTTATTTCTGATATAGTAGCTACACGTACGCAAGAGAATGCATAAATGCGTGAGGCGAAATCCACCAGCGGTGGTTCCATAAAGTATTGCTGGGCTTGTCGCCATATTTTCTATCTTGTGACTTGTATTTGCATTCATCTCTCTCTTGATATCTCGCTTATCATCGAAAAGGGAAGGATAATAAAACTGGCTTGAAATTGTGAAGTATACTTTATGACAAGTAAGGATAAGATCCTTGATATGATTTATATTAATGTTGATATCATGCATGGCATACATTCTTATTTCATATGATGATTTGTTATGAACTGTGATTGAAAATGATGATATGGAGAGTGTAGGCCCCGAGGTCTTTGGCCGGATAGGCCATAAAGAGATTTGTGCTTGTCCGATGCCCGAGGTTTTTGCCTGATGGGTCGCAGTGTCCGATGCTCGAAGTCTTTACCGGATCGCGAGAGTGGTACATAGATTTCGCAGTCCCCCACGGGTCATGGCTATCGAGATACGGAGGTATTTCTTCGTAGAGACGTGTGTACGTTATGAGATGGGCCGCATTGCATTGATCGCACGTGTATTCGTATTACATCCATTCACATCTCCGATTATGGTTGTTGTGTTTATTGTATTGCATGGTGCATTTCAAAGATGATCTTTGGTTGATTATTGACTTGAGTTGCCGTGGTGCCCGATTAATACATACTTATGGATTGATGGACTCATGATTGTAGACTTTCTCCTAGGCTATGACTTCGAGGTTACTAGAGATTCATATCGGGTTCCTATTACCGCGAGATGACTTGTATTTGCTTAGTAACCATATTTGATTGTTTACTTGCCTATTTGTTGATTTCTTTCTTTTATATATATTAGTTAATTATTGTCGGTCTAGCGATGCCTACCTCAAGACGAAAGCGTTGTACTGATACTACTCTTAGTACACCCTCTTTTTGGTGTATAGTCGTTTCTAAGACAAAGCGAGATCTTAGCCTTCATGATCTCAATGGAGTTCATCTGTAGACTTTTCTTTATTAAATTCTCATTCTTGTTCTAAGTTTTATTTAGGGGTTGTAACTTTTATTCAAGTTGTATTCTTAGAAGCTTGTACTATTCGGCATCAAATTGGTATTGTTGTATTTTCCGCATTTCTATTTATATATGATTTCGGGCTTCTATTGCCTTATTTTTTATTTAAGTTGATGGATGAACCTTAAGTGACGGTTTGCCTACCAAAGGGAAAAGGTAAGTGCCCGCAAGATTAGTAATTTGGGTCGTGACAAGCGAGAGCCAATGAAAGGGAATACGTACCTTGTATGGACGACTCGGGGAGAATTGCGTAGTCGACGGAGAGATCCCTCTTAGAAGTTTTTGCCTTCGATTTTGGCAGAGTTTGTGTTTAGGAGCCGAGTTAGGCAAGTAGGCAGATAGGAGTTTATGCAAGGAGAGTGTTGGGAAGTGAGGGTGTAACGTCGGGGGAGAGTGAGAAAATTTCGGGTGGGGCGGGAGTATTTGATTTAGGGTACGCAAGGTGAGAGAATCAACTCTATTGTTTTTCGAGTTCCGACTTCCGCTTTTCGCAAAATACCTCGCTCCCGCGCATCCACCTTAGCGGATAAAATTATCGCCACCATAAGTCTCGCTCTTTTCGTAATAAGCCGTCGCAGCCGGGTTTCTCGTACTGGGGCCGGCGTGCCCTCGCGGATAGGTTTTCCGCGGGAGCGAAACCTTTCGGTACTCATTCCCTTGAGAGGTAATTATTTCACCCTAATGTAATTCAAGTCCATTGCCCGATTTTCTGGGATGCCTATTAGACCATTGAAATCCATTGTTGTGTGTTCGACCAATTCAATGAAGGACCCCCCCCCCTACCAAACCATTAGAATGACGAAGTTGGAAAATTCAATATTACCGACTAGTGTCCGATAAAGATAGTAAACTTTGAGGGACTCGAGACGAGCGATCAGATATACTCAGCCGATTTACGGTCAAGAAGACTCACCACCCTTATATTCCACCCCTTCCCGGAATCTAAAATGACTCATAGTCATACTTCCTAGAGTGACTAATGACATGAACCGTGGTTACGATCTCTTGAACAAAAATTTCTCCAATCTTTCATTCCAAAGGTATGCTGTCCATATGTTTTCATAAGTGGATGACTCAGATTACTTGCGACGAGAGTTAATTCTTAAACAGAGGCTGGTGTCGCTAAGTTTGAGCGCGAGATATAAGGTTGTTCCTAGATATCTCATACTGCGTGTTTGTATCGGCTCTGCATGTCTCCTTTGCATTTTTGCTCCATTCGAGGATGAACGGTTATTTAATCGGTATCTAATCTAATGACCCGTTTGGTCGTTACCAACTTTCCTTAATCTTAGCCCAAAACAATCTTTGTTCTAAGCCAGACCGATGGGGCTATACGCGGGATTTTTAGTTAAGGCCGTCTTTAGTCGAGTTGATTTGCACACCCAGATGTCTCGGCTCTCGCCCCTTCGCCCTGATAGGTGGGCCACTCTCGCGAATCTCCGGCCTTGTCGCTATCTCTTTCGCCTCAAAAGAGAGGCTGTTAAGCGAGTCGCCCTCCGCGGATGATTCTTCGGGGCCGGGAACGTGATCGGCCCCACGGAATCGCTGGGCAGATCTAGTATTTAATTTCCCATTTCGGGATTGGACTACATTTTCCACCCAACATTTATTCCAAGCTGGTTTGGGGAGCATTTTCAGAGGAGATTTCTTTATGGCCTTGGAAAGGGTGAGTCCTAAACCTTAATAGTTTATCTCTCTTTAGTCTCTTGTTTTACTTATTAAGGATTTCATGCTGGGGTTTAATAATTTGGGAGGTTTCTTGACTTGTAAAACCCTAGATGGGGAAAAATGGCTTCTTAAATTAAAATCATGGATCAGCTGGAAGGATTTCATAGCTTCTAGTTTAGGCTAGTTATTACAACACAAAGCTCCTACTTTCTACAATGGTTTTAAAACGGGCAAGTTCGGTTTTATCGAAATTGTGGGTTTCAAAGATAAAAGAAATTGATGGCTTGTTCGGTTTAGATGACCACAAAATTAGGTTATTAATCAATGGAGACTTAGAAAACTAGTTTAAGAAGAAGTTTCGATTTTTTACCCTCATGGGCCCAAGGGTCATATATTAGTATTAGTATCCTTCTTGGTTGTACCAATCATATATTCTTAACTCTTACTTACTCAAATTACTTGCATTTCCTAAACCCCTTCCGTCCCGCATTCTCTCCGAAAATGGGAAAGTGAAGTTCAAATGGATGTCAGTGACTCCGGGTCAATGTACTCGAGGTAGGTTACGGCTTACTCGTAGCTTAGTTTCCGATTAGGATTTCATATGTGAACGGTGGATATTGATGGATAAAGCATGCTTAGGTCTTCGTACATGGTGTTGGACGGATATTTCTAGTTGGCATCGGTAATTAAGTATATGGCTTGTTGCCATTTGTGATGTTGAACTTGACGCATTTGTTTGACCGTGTGAACTAGTGGCTTGTTAGAATGATTGGCTCGTGCCATGCCTTATAGGTTGTACTTGTTGCCCATTTACCTTTTTGGTTAGACCCCAGTTAGCAAAGCACATGTAGAGTTAGTTATTGACGGAGAAAGCATGTTAAGCCTTCGGGTATGAAGTTGGGATGGATATTCTTAGGTTGGTATTGTTGTTGACTTGTGGGCTTGTTGCCTCATTTGTTGTGATTATGATATGTTCGTCTCTCACTTATCTTGACATCATCATTGATAAAGGAATGAACTTGATTGCTATCGATATCGTGATACGTGATATGAGATACATTTGAGATTGATATTATGCATTGCATTCATACTTATTTTTCACGATACATTGATTTGAATTGTGATTAGTACTGATAATGATAAGTGAGAAGGGAACATTCGATATTATGGACAAGATTGACATAAGAGCTATCTCTCGGGTCAAAAGTGCGGAATGGCTAGCGATGTCAAGCCACCCTCCGGGTCAAAGGAGTTGGCCGGGTGTCGAAGTCATCTCCAGCTGTGCGCGGAGTGACTAGTACATGGACTTGAAACTCCCCGATGGGTCATGACTATCGAGACGGGAGGATATCCGTCCGTAGCGTGTGTTTACGATTTTGATTGGCCATTCCATTGCATACATTCCCATGCATGAATTGCATTTACATTCTAGACGCTTTATCGTCTCCGCTCCTTGGTAGTGAATTACTCATCAAAAGATTGTCCAAGACGTGGCAGAGTTCTTGAAAAGAAAGACATGTAGTAAGGGTTAGAGGTATGACTTAGAATGTGAACAGAATATAGTAAGACTATTCCATTTGATGAGTTGAGATAGGTTACGTGTGCATGAGTCTGTATTTAGAAAACTAAAGCACTGAGGATTAGAAGGTTATATCTAGGTCCAAGATTTGAGACCATTGCTAAGTTTATAACTGTTTGATGAGGACCATTATCTGATTATGTCTAGTAACCGAGGTTGATTGCCTATCATTCTTATCTGTTGATCTCTATTTGTTTATATGTTTTCCTAATCATTGTCAGCCTATGATACTTACCAGTATGTGTGTTGTACTGATACTACTCTTGCTACATCCTATTTGGGGTGTAGAGTTGTTACAGGTTATGTTCGAGATTTCATTAGCTTCCGAAGATCTCTCGGTGTCCACTCCAAAGCTTATGCTAAATTTCATTCTAGAACAGAGGTTTTATTTCGTTTGTATTGTAATTCTATTTAAGTTGTAAATCTTAGAAGCTCTTGTACGAGTCTAGACCCGGTTTTGGGAAACGGTTATTGATAAAGTAACTCTTATTATCTTATTCTTCAAAAATGATGTTTGGAAAATATCTAGTATGCATTCTTCTTAATTTGGTATATTTTGAGTTATTGTTTTTGGGAAGGTTTCGCCTACCAGGCTGGATTGAGTAGGTGCCCGCACGATCCGCGATTTGGGTCGTGACAGTCATAATTACCATAAGCCACATCAAATCTTGCATAAGTCACAACAATCATGGAAACAGAATCAACATCGAGTTTCAATCACTATAGTCAGTCTATCACATCCCCCAACTCCAATCACACATTCCAATACACCACATGTCAATAATGCGTTAAATAACGACGACAAGCCCACATAATCAGAAATCATACCAACCTAACTGTATATCCATCCCAACATTATATCTGAAGACCTAACATGTTTTCCCCGTCAATTCTACGCCTACATACGATTCACTAATCAAAGTCTATCTAAAGTAAGCCATAACCTACCTCAATTGCTAAACTGGTGCCACGAACTATCCAACCCGAGCCTTCCCTTTCCGAAGCGCCTCAAAACAATAAGTCTAACAATGACCATAGAATATTCAATTATTCAGAAAAGAATCGGGTGTGAAAGTTACCCAAATCCCAAAAATACCCCTATGAGCCTCAAGGGAAAAAAAGAAAATTAAGGGTGAAATTACATTACTCATAGTCTAAATAGTCATATTCCTTGATTTCATGGAATTCTAACGAGAATTAGTCCTTCAATTTCACTAATTACACCAAAATCCCCAAATTAGAAAGAACCCTAATTTCATGATTTGATTTCTTGAAGTAGAGGAAGATTCAAGCCTAGAATCTATTAATCCCAATGATTAGATAGTAGAAAGAAGTAATTAAATTAACAATACTCAATTAGATTAAAAGAGACTTAAGATCAATAACATAGGTATCATAAACCCATCTTCCCCTTTAGCTCAATAACCACCATGGATACTAATTAAACAAGGCTAATTACTAAGATAAAGTAGAAGACCCCCGAATAATTCCAACAACTCCCCGAAAGCCCTCTTTCTTTGGATTAGGTTTTTAGTGAATCGAAAAAGTTTGAAGTTGGAATGAAATAAAGTTTTAATTGGCGATCTCCCGGGAGGTAGCAGGCCCCTTTTATCCCCGCCCGGCGGATACCGTTTGGGGGCGGCTTGGTAAAGGTCGCCCGGGTTTCGGGCCCAAATCCCGCGGGGCCCCCCGGAGGGGTTTCTCCCCCGGGAAACGGGGCCCCCAAAAAAATAGAAAAATTTGGTTTCCCAAAAATCAACCCAAAAACGACTCCTGAACCTGGGGTCAAACCAAAAACGGGCTCAGTAAAAACACGCTACGAAATCTCCCCGACCCGAAATTAGGAATCACTTGACTCGGTTAACCCCCCCCCCCAAAAACAAGTTTCCAAACCCAAAAAAATGCCCCCAAAGCCTGAAGCAAACCAAAAACCCCACCGTAAACGACCCCGGGGCCTCGGAATGGAAATTTGAAAAAAATCCGTTTCCCAAAAAATTATTTTTTGGGCAAAAGTTTTTTGGGTTCTATTTTTTTAATTTTTATAATCGCCCGATAACCTGGAAAAGGGTCGATGGGGTAAAATGGTCACAACGCGTATAACGATTGAACGGGTATTCGGGGTAAAAATAATGTTAAAAACGAGAAAAAGATTTTGGGAAAAATATAGTAAAAATTAGTATTAAAAAATTATAAATATTTGTAATTATAATTTAAAAAAACATAAATTTGGTGTTTTTTTGTAAAAAAACTAAAATTTTTACCAAAGGGGGAGAAATAAAAACGTTTCTCGGGGGAAACCCCGGTCCCGGGTCAATCAGGGGCAAAAACAAACCCCAAGTTAAAATCTAAGGATGAAATTAAGAGCTATTCCTAAACTAGTCTTTCAAACCTTTGAAATTAAATCACGAAAACTTTCAAATAATTCTTTTTTTTTCCCGGTTTTAAGGGGTTTGACATAATTT